>NC_141084.1:10060674-10300674 GCF_041138505.1 Cibotium barometz | reverse complement strand
TGCAAGAAGGTAATTTCTCACATTTCATTGGGGAACAAGAGTTCATCCTCATCAACATTGCAGAGGTGGTGGGACCACTGGTGGAAGACAGCTGGTAAGCTAAATTGGTTGGGTAGTTATGTTTTTGTAAATGACTTATTAAGATCTAGAGAAGTAAAGTGTGAAACCTAAATAATTTGATTTTTAGGTTTCAGAGATTAGTGATGACTGTAGCCTGTGACACGAGCCTTCTAAGGAGAGCTTTGGCTTGGATGCACTTTTAAAGCTGAAATGAGAGTGCCCTACGACTTTTTTCATGGAAGTAGGTTTCCAAGATAAGGTTCATTAGGTGAGATAAGCTTTGTTTTCAAGATTTCCACAATTGGAGTCGCTTCAGGGTTGGATTTGGTGAATCGAATGTGACGAATCGGCTTTGGGAGCCTACGACATGCATGGATATAGTTCGACAACACCTGCTGATCCAAGGTAGCATATTACGAATGTAGAGTATAAAAGTAGTCAGAGGTGGTCAAGTAGTATATTACTTCATAAATGACTAGAGTTTTCATGCAACATGTTAACAATTGCGACATGAGTTACGACATGTGAAATGAAAAAGGAGGATATAGGGGCCCAATGGTTATTTTGGGAATGCATTAATGAGATGATGGAAAACCAGGGTTGTGAAAGGGAAGATTTCTTTGGTTTCATGCCAGACGAGGCTCATGCTAACTGGAATGCAATTCCACATGTGTTCAATGGTGGGAAAAATAGCATCCTAACAGATAGGGAAAGGTCTTGCCTATTTCATTGGGAGCAAAGCATGGTTGCCCACACAACAAAGTATGTGTGTGCTACATCACAAGGAGAGAACAAAGCAATGTGCAAGAAAGGGTACATGGCTCCTACCAGTGAAGTTGCATCAGTAGAGGCTCAATTGATACGTTAATGATGGCACAATGGTCATGTGATGGATACGAATATGTCAATAATGGACTCTTGGTTGAGCTGGTGTGGACATAGCACATTGGGGTTCAGTCATATCAACAATAGAGAGAAGTAATGATGGTCCAAATACCCCAAGAATAAACCTAGCAGAAAGCAAGCATGGTAGTTGGCTTACAGGAGAAGGATATAGACGCAATATTTCTCTTTATGATACATGCACTACCGATATGGCAAATGCAATTTTGCAAAGAACTAAGGCACTCTCTTACTCTCAAAGAAAGCACATAGGGAGAGGACCAAGCTTGGAGAAACTAAAAGAATAGTTAACTACAAGCAGTTAATCAGGCAACTAAAGGAAAACCCATGTATAAGGTGCCTACCCGCCTCACCGGTTTGACAAAGAAATTGCATGTTACAAAAGAGACCAGCCGCCGTTGTGGTCATTGATATTGATGATGAGGCCACGCATTGACTAGAGTATAACACATATGTACGAGAGTGCAAGTATGCTGGGAGGCCACGAAAGATCATTATTAAGGAGTATGATATAACCAATACTCCAGAAAAAGAACATCGGAAGTCACAGAGTTCAGTGTGATTGAGCGCAAGTTGAATGAAGTAATGTGGGAAATTTGAAGGACATGCATTGGTAGCAAGGTCACATGCAGCGGAACACCTCGTGCGGGTAAGAGGTGTGGGCAACACGGATTGAGTGCAAGCTGAATGAAGTAACGTTTGAAATTTGAAGGACATGCATTGCTAGCAAGGTCACATGCAGTAGAACACCTCGTGGGGGTAAGAGGTGTGGGCAACATAGCCGGATTTGCGAAGGATATGCTTGCACCATCTTTTGAAGGCTATCACAAGCACCCTAATGGTCTTATTAGACAATGGATGTGGTTTTTCCTTGATCATGTGGTCCATTGCTATATTGAGGACACCAACATAGACCCAAATACCAATCCACCACCCAAGATATGGCCAGTTGCTATGGGAACAAATCTCACAGACGAGGAGGTATATTTATTATGGGAAGGTGGATACCAAGTGGAGAGCAAGAATGCATAAGGTGTTATGCCCACCCCACCTAGTAGCGATGGGGCTACAAGGTTCTTAAGTCGTATCTTGCATGTAAGCACTTGTACTTCATTTATTTACATGTGTTCAACTTGAGCTAGAATGAGAATATCCACCAACCTATACTATCGGACTTGGAGCTTTACAATGCCTTGTCTCATAGGATAACCTACCCTAATTTAGACCATTGAATGCATGAAACTTCACATGTCCTGTAGTATTTTAGGACTTTTGTAACCTTAGTGGAAGAAATCTCATTGTAGAGGGTTCGATTGTGCAATATCTTTCTCTCCCCCCTTTCGTTATGGGTTGTGCATTTTCAAGTACATATGGTATTGTAGAACCTGGTCATCTATTGATGAATGGTATTCACGTTACAAGCATTAAACGGTTAAAAATCTTAGAAAAATAAGAGGGGACATATATAAATATGTAAATAGATGTATATGTGTGTGTGTGCATTTAAATACACACGTAGTTATAGTTATAAATAAGTACTTTTTTAAAAAAAGCCCTAGGTTTATCTATTCTAAAAAATTAAAAAAAACATAGAAACTATAAAAATTATAAATTTTGTAGACTTTTATACCTAATGAACCCTTAATCCAAGATTAATTCTCTCCTTTTCAAAAAGTGTGATGTAATGAACAAGCTAGGGGCATATAAACAATCAAATTAGGGTAGACACTAGGTTTGGAACACAATGGTGTGGTCCATTTTGCCAAATTTTATCATTATGAGCCCAAAGTACTAATGTTTGAAGAGGTAATTAAGAAAAATAAGCAAAAAAACTAGAAAATTAACTAAAAAAGAGAAATGAGAGTGAAATCAAAGCAACAATGAGCGAGCTAATGAGATGAACTTAAAGTGCTAAATGTAAAAGTTAACAAATAAATATCAAATGAGTGGAAAAATAACAAACAACAACTTTTGAGGGATTTTGTACACCAATGTTTACCTCGTTTTAGTAAGCCTCATTAGTGAAAACCCACTAACAAGAAGCATCCAAGGCATAGTGAAGCTTGGCGGTGGGGATATTCCCCATTAGCGGCACCAAAAATGTTGATAGTTTGTCATGGGGCTTAGCTGAATCGCCGCATGAGAGCACATAGTGCTCTAATCATACAAACCAATGGGGGATTTTTTCTAGTGAGAATTTTCTAACGAGCGCTTTTTTGGAACTGTGCGAGCGGATTCCAAAAAGATTCCCTCCCCTCCATCAAGAGAGAGAGAGGGGCAAAGAGAGTTGGAGAGAGATTCATGACATAATTATTTGAGAGGGAGAGGACGAGACGACAGAGCCAGAGGGAGTGAAAGAGAGAAAAATATGACAACATTACATCCTCTACATTGAGGTTATTGCTTCAAAGTAAAAATAAAACCAAGTTAATTACATACAACTTCCAAATACAAAACTATTGTACACCATCATCTTTACTTCTATGGGCCTCGTTTGTCCTTCGGGGTGAACACATAAAGTAAGCGAATGGCATTCGTACCCTTTCGTACTTCCTCTAGTAGCAAGACACACTCAGATGCATCATCAATAAAACCATGGGCTCGCCATATTGCAATTAATCCCACCACTTTAGTCTTTACTAGAGAAATATCATCATCATTACCAGGAAGTGGAAAGGATGTGAGACCTTTCCATGCTTGTGCACCATCTACGGTCTTTTGTTTGTGGTGGTGTGCCTCGCGATATGCACAACAACTACAATGCTAATATACAAATACATATATATATACATATACATGTATATATATACATATACATGTGTATATATATGTATGTGTGTATACACACACACACACACACATATATACACATACATACATACACATATATACATACATACATACATATATACACACACACATATATATATATACACATACATACATACATATATATACATACATATGTATGTATATATATGTATGTATGTATGTATGTATTTATGTGTATATATATGTGTGTGTGTGTGTGTGTGTGTGTGTGTGTGTGTATACAAACACACACACACACACACATATATATATGTATATACATTTACATAAATATATATATTATATTATATTTCAAAATAAATAGGATCACTGGTGAAAAAGCAAAGTCCATTACCAATCAAAAACTATTAATTAAAAATCGTGCATGTTTATCATCTTGAGATTTATTAGTAGGCTTCTCTTAGTGAGTATGGTTTGGTTCTTCAAATTTACCAAAGTGCACAATATATACATACATATATAATATAATATCTATATCCATTGAATTGATTTTTTTAAGAATTAATATTATTTCAAAAATAATAATTACATTTAAATGGTCAAATAAAAAATGGCCAACTTATTTAAGGGTGTTCATCACCATTCATTTCGTGTGTACTTAGTATGTGTTGTGACATTCTTTTTTGTTCTTATGTACTTCTTTTTGTTCCTCTTTACAATGAGTTGCACAATCTCCTTCCCTTCTAAGAAGAGGTATGTTTCAACAATGGTTGAGTTCTCATGAGTGTAGAGTTCTTACAAGTAGCTCCCTTGTCATTCTGTGGATTGCAAGGAATAGTAAATATTGGGTCCCAAGAGTTGCATGTCTCGCTAGAGCCAACCTCTAATCATGAGGGGGAGGAGTTCTATATACTTGAGGAATCTCTTTTGGCCAATTAGGCTACAATAGTTGAAGCTTCATTAAACTCAAACCCACAACTAATAGCCATCTTAGATAGCCTGCCCAGAGGACTTCCAACTCAGTCTAATGTGATAGATTTATGCAGCCCCTTATAAGATAACAAACAAAACCGGTGCATCAACCTCATCCATTGTTATAAGAGGTGTTATAAGAGGAGATGGTAAGAGCATTTTGGAATACCTTTGGAACATGAAGAAGGGAAACACATTAACAAAGATTTTGTTGAATGTCAAAGAGGTTTTCAAGGTCATGGAGATTCCTAGGCAATATAATGGTGATATTGCATTCCAACCATGGGAACACATGCACGAATGGACTCCATGGAGCATAAGTATGATCCCCACTGGTGGTGGTCAAAAGCCATAAACCTCCAGCATTGCCTTCCCTGGAGTGTGTCGGGAGAAGCCATTGCCTAGGTAGTTTGAAGTGCCCGTGCTTAAAGAATCATCTGGTCTTAAATACATCACATTTTACTAGAAGGTTGCTAAAGGCACCGACCATTGGAGAGGAGTGTAGCAATGCATCTGGAAAGCTCCTTTTCCATTACTACTTAGTGCCAGTGATGTGCATCGCTACATGTAATTGCTACATCTATTATGTGATGCCCTCCGACGAGACAATGAGCCAATTAATGATACACATTGGTTTCCATCTACATAATGTACGGGCAGGCACATTAAAGGTACTAACCTAATAGGATAAAAAAATGGTGTCTAGGGTGTTAGGAGTATATTGCAATGCCAAGGCAAGAAAGGTACAAATGTGTGTGGCAAAATAAATCATGATGGTAGCGCTATTGCAAGAAGGTGGTTTCTCACATTTCATTGGGGAACAAGAGTTCATCAACATTGCAGAGGAGATGGGACCACTGGTGGAAGACAGCAGCTAGTAATCTAAATTGGTTGGGTAGTTATGTTTTTGTAAATGAGTTATTAAAATCTAGAGAAGTAAAGTGTGAAACCTAAACAATTTGATTTTTAGGTTTTAGATTAGTGATACACAAGCCTTGTAAGGAGAGCTTTGGCTTGGATGCACTTTTAAAGCTGAAATGAGAGTGCCCTATGACTTTTTTCATGGAAGTAGGTTTTCAAGATAAGATTCATTAGGTGAGAACAGCTTTGTTTTCAAGATTTCCACAATTGGAGTCACTTCAGGGTTGGATTTAGTGAATCGAATGTGACGGACCGGCTTTGGGAGCCTACGACATGCATGTATATAGTTCGACAACACCTGCTGTGCTGCTGCTGATCCTGTTGAGATATCGAGCTCATCTAGTGAGGCGGTGGACACTGATGACCCGCCTTGGGGATAGGCCCCACACTTACACCACTGGCATGGTTGGTGAGATCTGGGTGATATGCGGCCAGTGGAATGACAGGCTGTGTGATAGCCATTCTAGAGACTCTGGCATAGTTATAGCGTCAGCTGATTTAGTTGGGTTCACACTATAGAGAATCCTAATATGTATTTGGGGGTGTAATCTTATCTTTGTATATGGTGTGTTGAGTGTTGTGTGAGAAGAAGAAGATTTTCAACCTCTCACCTTGTGTGTTCTCTTTTAGGGTTTTGTGAGTGTGTGTGTGCTTGCAAGAGCTTAAGCTCTCTTCCCCCCTGCATCTTTTCATGGTATCAGAGCCTGGTTCATGCTAAGGGCTGAGCTGCAAGCAAGAGAAGCACAGGAAGTGGTATGAGGGTAAGAGCTTCATCTACTCTTCCCTATTTGTGTTGGCGATTACACCCTTGTCGGGAGCTCTACGGGAGGCACCGGCAAACGATCTCTGATTGAGGAGCTTTCTTCGTGGGAGTAAAGCTATAGGGCAACTATATCGTCTTTCGTGGACAGCATTTTTCGGGCCAAAAACGCGTTTCGGGTGCGTTAGGACCTTCGTTTTTCAGAAAGCAGGCAATTTCGGGCACTGTAGGGTAAGTCATCGATTCTCTGCAGAACTCTATTTTAAGAACTACAGGAAGACAGATTGGTTGTGCAGACATTGTCTATGCTGCAAGGAGGTCAACAGTTGTCATTGGGTGTATGTATGCACATTGAGGTCACTGGTGTGACATTTGAGTGTAGTACAGTACCGTTGTGCAGAAAATACAACAATTTGTGCAGGGACAAACTAGAGTGTTGTTTCTGATAAATTTGTATATCTGGCAAGATGTCAAATGATGGCATAAACTAGATAGTTGTTGCTGAGAAGCTTGATAAGAACAACTTCCATGCTTGGAGGTCGGGTTGACGAATTTCCTGATGGGAAAGGGTTACTGGGACTATATAGAAGGTGAGCATGAAGGAGGCACCGGAGATACCGGAGATCAATCTGACTGCTGCAGATGTGAAAGAGTTCAAGGATTAGAACCAAGGAGCCAAAAAAGTTATGTATTGGCTCTCTATCATTATACAGGATACCATGATTGGGCACATACAGGATGCCAAGTCCCCCAAGGAGGCGTGGGACACCTTGGTAAAACTCTATGAAATGAATACCAAGGCGCAAAAGATACAGTTGAAGAATGAACTTCATACTGTGGAGAAAAAGAGTATGTCTGTGAATGATTATGCATTGAAGATCAAGGGTATTGTTGAATCCCTTGCATCTATTGGCATTTCAGTAGATGATGATGATAAGGTGGAAGCCTATCTACATGGTCTTGGGCCACAATACAAGGCGTTCAAGACATCTATTCAGACTTGGGAAAACATTCCCAATTTCACAAATTTGGTGTCTATGTTGATTATAGAAGAGAAGAGCTTGGGTGAAGATCAACAGTCTTCACAAAACAAAAAGAGTTTAGAGCAACATGCCTTCTACACAAGTTCAGGAAGAGGACGAGGTAGAGGAGGCCGTGGACGCGGCCAAGGAGGTGGCCGAACAGATAATCAGAATTATGGCCAGCAGCAGCAACAACAACAGTCCCAGAATTCACAACAACAACAACACACAGGTGGAAGAGGCCAATTCAGAGGCAGGGGGAGTCAAAGAGGTCGTGGAAATTGGCAAAGACAGTATAATGATACACGTGGATGCTTTTATTGTGGTAAGCCTAGACGTGTGCAGGCAGATTGTTATAAGAAGCAAAGGTTGACATGCAAAATGGGAAATTGGAGCAAAACAACTATGCATCCTTGAGCAGAAACAATGAGGATAATGAAAGGTTGTTTGTTATGGAGCATGTCGTTAATGCCATGTCTGAAAATGTTGAAGCAGCACATAAATATGATGTATGGTACGTTGATTCAGGTGCTTTGAACCACATCACAAGTCACGGGGAGTGGTTCAAGAAGATGAAAAACCTTGAAAGACCAGGTTTTGTCGAAACAAGGGATGACATTGCTCATCCAATTGCCCATGTTGGAGTTGTGCCATTGTCTATGCAGGATGACATTGCCCATGTTGGAGTTGTGCCATTGTCTATGCAGGATGACATTGCCCATGTTGGAGTTGTGCCATTGTCTATGCAGGATGGCAAAGTGAAGTATCTTGCAGATGTACTTCATGTTCCGAACATAATAAAGAATCTGGTTTCAGTTGGCCATATGATTGAGCAGGGTTTGCAGGTTCGGTTTAACACTGATGGTTGTTATGTTGAAGACTTTAAAGACTAGTGCAGGAGGTTGGTTGCAAAAGGCAACATAGTGGGCAGAATGTTTACATTGAATGTAAACATGCCTGAAGTGAGTGCTGCGATGTTTGCAAATGGTTCAGGAATTGTTGCAGACACAGACATTTGGCATAAAAGAATTGGACATGTGAATGTGTAGAGAATGAAGTCTATGTAGACTAAAGGAATTGTGACAGGGCTGCCAAAGTTTAAAGTTGAAGGTATGTAGAAAATATGTGAAGCATGCCAATTTGGAAAGCAAACAAAGCATGTATTTCCACGTGACAGAAATATGAACAGAAACGCACTAGATGTTGTGCATTCAGATGTATGGGGTCCTACGAGAAGACCATGTCTATGGGAGGCTGTAGGTATTATGTGATATTTATTGATGACCACACAACGCACTAGATGTTGTGCATTCAGATGTATGGGGTCCTACGAGAAGACCATGTCTATGGGAGGCTGTAGGTATTATGTGATATTTATTGATGACCACACAACGAAAGTGTGGGTATACTTCATGAAGGAGAAGGGTGAAGTGATCACTCATTTTCAGAATTTCAGAGTTATAGTTGAAAAGCAAACATGGAAATATGTAAAGTGCCTAAGGTCAGATGGAGGAGGAGAGTACTTCTCAAATGAGTTCTCTGATTTTTTGAAGAAGAATGGTGTTCGGAGACAGTTTACATGCAGATACACTCCACAGCAAAATGGAGTTGCTGAGCGGAACAACAGGCACATTACTGAGATTGCACGAGCATTGATGGGAGAGAAGAATATGCAGCATAGCTATTGGGCTGAGGCTGTGTCTATAGCAGTTTACATCATGAACAAGACTCCAACTGCAGCCATACATGATGTAACTCCAGAGAGGAGATGTTTACTGGCAGAAAACTTGATTTGTCTCATCTGAATGTATGGCTGCAGTTGGCACATGCACATTGCCTATGTGCATGTGCCAACTGCAGCCATACATGATGTAACTCCAGAGAGGAGATGTTTACTGGCAGAAAACTTGATTTGTCTCATCTGAAGGTCTTTGGATGCATTGCCTATGTGCATGTGCCAGATGAGCTGAGAACTAAGCTGGATCCAAAAGCTAAAAAATGTGTGTTTATTGGGTATTTTCTTGAGCAAAAGGGATACAGGTGTTATCACCCTACTACACGTGAGTTGAGGGTAACATGGATGTTGTTTTTGATGAGATGAGCAATTGGTATGCTGCTAAAAAAGAAGCTGTTATTGGGGCTGATGTGAGTGGAAATGTGGTTGCACAAAATGCAAGTTAGCAATCACAGGCTTTGAGTGGACCAGGAGAGTCCTCATCTAGTGGTTTAGTTGATAGACCATGGAGTGGTAAGCTGCATCATAATACTAGTCCTGCAAATGTGATTAGTACATCACATAAAGGCAAAGAGAAAGTGGTTGAGCCCTTTAGTATGCGCTTGACATTTCTGCAGGGCATTCTCATGTTGATGGAGAGTTTAGTGGCTTAGAGATGAGCCTTGATGAGGATCTTGGGATACCAGCCTATGAGAACACCTAGTGTGAGGGGACATGTATGTATATGTATGTGTGTGTGCATTTAAATACACGTATTAAAAGTTATAAATAAGTACTTTTTTTAAAAAGCCCTAGGTTTATCTACCCTAAAAAAATTTAAAAAAACATAGAAACTATAAAAATTACAAATTTTGTAGACATTTATACCTAATGAACACTTAATCCAAGATCCTCTCCTTTTTAATAAGTGTGATGTAATGAACAAGCTAGGGGCGTACAAACAATCAAATTAGGGTAGACACTAGGTTTGGAACACAATGGTGTGGTCCATTTTGCCAAATTTTATCATTATATGAGCCCAAAGTACTAATGTTAAGAAAAATAAGCAAAAAACTAGAAAATTAACTAAAAAAGAGAAATGAGAGTGAAATCAAAGCAACAATGAGCGAGCTAATGAGATGAACTTAAAGTGCTAAATGTAAAAGTTAACAAATAAACATCAAATGAGTGGAAAAATAACAAACAACAACAACTTTTGAGGGATTTTGTACACCAATGTTTACCTCGTTTATTTAGCCTCATTAGTTAAAACCCACAAACAAGAAGCATCCAAGACGTAGTGAAGCTTGGAGGTGGGGATATTCCCCATTAGCGGCACCAAAAATGTTGAGAGTTTGTCATGGGGCTTTGCCGAATCGCCGCATGAGAGCACATAATAGTGCTCTAATCATACAAACCAATGGGGGATTTTTTCTAGTGAGAATTTTCTAGCGAGCGCTTTTTTGGAATTGTGCGAGCAGATTCCAAAAAGATTCCCTCCCCCTCCATCAAGAGAGAGAGAGAGGGGCAAAGAGAGTTGGAGAGAGATTCATGACATAATTATTTGAGAGGGAGAGGAGGACGAGACAGAGCCAAAGGGAGTGAAAGATCAGCAGTTGCAACTTTAATAGATAGGTCTCCATGACATCATTCACAAGACGGTCAAAATGCTTCCCCAGCATTCTTGACAACTATACTGCAGCAAGTACGCTACATAGGGACGGACGACGGTACAACAGGGCATACGCAGCACAGAGATGCGTGCCGTCTATGGAGCACGGGGATTTATATAGGTGAGGGGTGAGGGTACGGGCGCTGTGCAAAGCAAGGATGAAAGGACAGTGTACCGTCAAAGGCTATGGATCAGTGGCCTGCATGGGTCTAGGGGAAAGGTACGGTGTCGGTTGTCTGGGAAAGGAGTGGTACGCATGTACCTTATCTGGTCTGTCCACGTAGGGGTATGTGTGGACCATACAATGGGCGGCCGTCCTTTGGTTCTTGGGCGACCATCGTACGGGCACCCTAGTAAGTGTGTACGACCCAAATTTTGGAGCGGGGTACCTAAATTTGGGACGCCCGGTCGCCTCGATTTGCGTGCCGGACCACCCCGGGGGTAAAATTTTTTTTTTGTCCGGGAGGTTCTCCTAGTCGTTGGGGTTCAGACCGTTCGTCAATCTGACGCTCGGTCATGCATTTATTAAGGTTTAAAGGTCGTAAATGACTGAAATTTACGTATAAGCTTGATCCGGTGTCCGTTTTGGATGTTGTAAAATCCTATATTAGGGTAAAATCGCACGCAGATTCCAAATTTGGGCTCAAAATTTGAAGATTCTAAGTAGAAATGACTCAAATAATAAAATCATTGATTTTTATACCATAAAAACTCATAAATTTATCTATTACATGAACATTTCTTTATTAGTGAAGATGGGTATGTTACAGAATTTATTTTAATAAGAAGAGATATTTTTCCATCCAAAATATCTAAAATCTGAATAACCTCTCTCTAGAACATTTTCTCTCTCTAAGCCAAAATAGGTAGAAACAAGATCTTTTATTATTCTGAAGAGGGAATTGATTACAGGGGGAAGATACTGGACATCTTGAGGGGCTGGGGAGGAATCTTACATTCTCTCCCACTTGAAAAATGCGAGATGTCCTCATCTCGCAAACTGGGAGTAATCTCGCAACAATTCGGCTTCTTTCTCCTAAGTGGCATCTTCAAAAGGATAGAACTTCCATTTAACCAATAATTCTCTTAGAATTCTATTCTTAAGAACCTTTTCTCGAACATCAAGGATTTCTTCAGGTTGGGAAGAAGTTAAGATTTCATCATCAAGCACAGGATTCGGGCTTGGTATATACTTTTTAAGAAGGCTGACATGAAATACATTATGTACTTTGAGATGAGGAGGCACAAGAAGCTCGTAGGCTAAGTCACCTACTTTCTTTGTAATCAGATATGGCCCACAATATTTGGGGGATAACTTCTTGTACTTCCCAAGAGATAGAGAACTTCTTTTGGGGCGTACTCAAATGAAGACCATATCTACTTCTTCGAATTTTCTGTCTAACCTCTTCTTATCTGTATACTGCTTCTGTCTATCCTGGGCAACTTTTATATCTTTGCGAATTGACTGCATCTGCTACTCCATGTTGTCAAGCATCTGTCTGGAAATCTCGACCCTAATCAATGGGTCGGACCAAGTTAATGGAGTTAAACAATCTTCTCCATACAGAGCTTTGAAAGGGCTCATCCCAATACTTCGGTGATAAGAAGCATTGTAGGTGAACTCGACTAGGTGCAAATAACTTAGCCACTTCTTGGGTTCCCTGCCACCACAGCATGACCGAAGTATATTTTCAATTACTTGGTTTACCCTTTCTGATTGACCATTGGTCTCGGGGTGGTAAGCTGTGCTGAGATCCAAGAAAGTTCCTACTGCTTCGAAAAATGCAGTCCAGAATCTTGCGTGAACTTGGGATCTCGATCACTTACTATTCTCCTGGGTAGGCCATGCAATCTGAAGATTTCCTTGAGGAACACTCTGGCCACATCCATTGCAGTGTAGGTTTCTTTTACTGGAATCAGATGGGCAACTTTGGTTAGTCTATCAACTACTACCACGAAGATGGAGTTGTAACCTGATTGCACTAAAGGTAATCCAGTAATAAAATCCATACTGATACATTCCCACTTCAATCTGGGGGATGTCTAATGGATGTAACTTCCCAGGCATTTTTACTCTCTCGGCCTTGACTTTCTGACAGGTCAGACATTGACATACATGATTAAGCACATCCTTTTTTAAGACCAGGCCAAAAGAAGCTTTTCTTCACATACATGTAGGTTTTGATGAAACCTGGATGTCCTGCAATAAGGCTGTCATGGGCTTCATTCAAAATTTGACCCTTAGTTCCCTCATTATTGGGAATGCATAGCCTGCGATCCATGCTGTATGTGAGATCCCACTACCCCCTCTGCGCATCGGCGGATTCCCGGATGGTAGCAGCGGAAGTAGCTTCCTCTTGTGCGGGGCAGGGTTTCTCACTCGGGGCCTCGCCCTCGAATGTCCGGGCATGAGACTAAGCTAGTGGTCATTCCGAAAACCGAAACCGAGAAAATTTCCATGCCCGAAAAGCAGGGAAGATTCCACCATTTTTTATTTTCTAAACAAATTCTTTTAACGAGGTCAAGATATTGAACTACCTTCATTTGAAAAAAACCAGATAGAAGGGAAACTATTACAGACTTAACTTTGAAGGAATCAACGCTTTTTTCCTAATTGAATCAGCCACAGCCATTGATTTATTCTTTAGAGAAGTCTTCAGGATTCTAATTAACTACTTGAGTTCTAAGCGTATTCTTATTAATCAATTTTATTATTAAAACTCTACTAATTCCAGCCCCATCCGGCCCATGGGTTAGCCACTGCCCAACCACTGGAATTAGTGGAACAAACAGACAAGTACTCACCCACCCACCATAATTGAAAGCCTTTCTTAACTTTTACTTTAGAATACAGATACTCACACACTCCTCTTTAAACTTTAATTTATAAAACAATCCATTGACAGACAATTACTGATTACAGATGTCATAACTCAAAATTTCCATTCAATCCTTGTTTCTCACAAAATAGTATCACTCTGGACTCTCTGTTGAGACCAGCAGGTCAACAACAAGATCCAGTAACAAATTACAATAATTTTCTCATCATCATTCATATATACATCTTCCACGACATATGCATGGGTGTCCTAAGCACCGCGAGCCCGTGCATCGCCTGGTCAGAACCCTCCAAGATCCTCCTTAGGTGTCCTGGCACTTCACTCAGGGACTGCTTCGTCGGCCCTCGCCCATCGTACCAGAAGCACACACCATACCTAGGCTAGTCAAGACCTGGGTAGGTTTTTGCCGCGTGAGCCGTCCTTTGAACACTCCCCGCCAGCTGTTGCAACCAAACTTTCCTTAGAAAACACATATACCAAATGCTCCCTCCAGCATTCTGGCGTAAGACAGTCCTTTAAGAAAACATGGTTTCTATGCAAGTTTTCAGTTTTGTTTTTCTTTTGAATACAATGAGTATATCTTAATTCCGTATCCCAATACTTCTAGATCACAGGTCTGGATTCCCAAGTAGAATTCCTCGAATTCTGTAATCTTGATCCTCTGATCAAAAATCAAAGATCTCAACTTAGTTTCAGATTTGGTGGGTGATTTGAGTGTAGATTACTGAACTGGTTACATCGTCTATTCTTGAAACTGACAAAGGAGTTATGTCTTGGTCATAGTCTGATTCAGGGTTTCAGTCTGGAAAGGTTCTCCCTGAACTATCTTTCTCGAAGGTAATATTTCAATTACTACTTTACTAAATTTCATTCATCGAGTATTTTGCTTAACTGAATTCAAAACTAGTCACGAATTCCTATGAGGAATAAATTAATCATTTAACTAAAATTTCGACTTCAATAGATTTTCTGAATTTTCTCATTATCATCCTAGAGAACATGAAACGGTGAAATTTTCTTTCCCATTGTATTTACTTAATTCATTTACCCATATTCATGGGATTTAAACAAGGATTAAAGAGAATTCTTATTTTGATAAAAAAAATATGTATGCATCTATTTATGCATAAAATTCAACTTCTACAGAAATAATACTTTTATATAAAAGAAAATCCTTTTATGCATCTACTTATGCAAAAAAAATCAATTTTGATGAAAGTAACACTTTTGTAATAAAAATATTCTTTTATGCATCTATTTATGCATAAAAATCCATTTTAGTGAAAGTAACACTTTTATAATAAAAAAAATTCTTTTATGTATCTATTTATGCATAAAAATCCATTTTGTGATGAAAGTACCACTTTTATAATAAAAAATTTCTTTTATGCATCATTTTATGCATAAAAATCAATATTGATGAAAGTAACACTTTTATAATAAAAAAACATTCTTTTATGCATCTATTTATGCATTATAATCCATTTTGATGAAAGTATCACTTTTATAATAAAAAAATTTCTTTTATGCATCATTTTATGCATAAATATCAATATTGATGAAAGTAACACTTCTATAATAAAAAAAATTCTTTTATGCATCTATTTATGCATAAAAATCAATATTGATGAAAGTAACACTTTTATAATAAAAATCTTTATGCATCTATCTATGCATAAAAATCAATATTGATGAAAGTAATACTTTTATAATAAAAAAAATCTTTTATGCATATATTTATGCATAAAAATCAATATTGATGAAAGTACCACTTTTATAATTAAAAAAATATTCTTTTATGCATCTATTTATACATAAAAATCCATTTTGATGAAAGTATCACTTTTATAATAAAAAAATATTTTATGCATCATTTTATGCATAAAAATCAATATTGATGAAAGTAACACTTTTATAATTTAAAAAAATATTCTTTTATGCATCTATTTATGCATAAAAATAAATATTGATCAAAGTAACACTTTTGTAATTAAAAATAAATTAACCAATATGCATCTTTCTATGCATAGAATTTATATCTAATGAAAATTAACCAATATGCATCTTTTTATGCATAGAATTTATATCTAATGAAAATCACTCTTTTATAATAAAAAAAATAACCAATATGCATCTTTCTATGCATAGAATTTAAATCTAAGGGAAATAACACTTTTAGAATAAATATATTTCTACTATGCATTTTTTTCTATGCATAGAATGAAAATGGCACTTTTAGAATACACAAACGATAGGGATCATTCTTTTAGAATAATAAAAGATGAAACTTATTTCATAAAATTTTAGAAAATTTTGCCATAACCCTCATGTATGGCTAACCATTTTTCAAATTTTTCTACTTTAATTTACTTAAAAAATTAACCCCAATTGGTTTTAAAAATTTACTTAAAAAATTAGTTTTAAGCACTCTAAACAAATCAATTTTCACTTTTAAAAGAGAAACAATATGAAAAGTTTAATTCCAACTACTAGATCACTTAACTAGGATAAAGAAGGACTGATTTTAAGAATGAGAGAAGGGGAAAGCCTTTTCAGCAAGGCATAGCATCAGATTATCATTTTTAAAGATAACAAAAAATTAGAAAACCATTAAAAGAATAAGAAAAAGTAGGATTTCTAACTTACATGAAATTCTGGGAGCTTTTCTTTGGCTTGATGGTTTGAGGGTTCTACTCTTGTTTGCAACAAGAGTGGCCACCAAATCTTTAGAAGAGGAAATGGTCAAAAACTAGTGAATTATTAAGAAATTCAGAGTTCTTGGCTTCTATTTGTAGAAAAAAGTGAGCTCCTAACCAAGCAAATTGATTCTAGAATTTTTCAGATCAGTTTGGTCAATTTTTGATCATTTTTAGGTCAGTTTAACTTACTTTTTGGAACTAGACTTGAATTAGGAGAGAGGAGAGATAAAATATCTCAATTTTTGATAATTTAAAACTCCACCACACATGTGAAATAGGCGCCTCCTTCATGAGGGGGGAATTCCCATTGTGAGGTGTCAAAAATCTATTTTTTTAGTATTTCCTTTGGTCCTTAGTCCACTCTTCATCTTATGTGAGTATTTACTCATTTTTGGGAGGATTTTCTTTATTTCTTCTATTTATCTTCTCCACACATTTGGATGAATCTAATTGTGTGTGTGTGTGTGTGTGTGTGTGTAAGATTCCTCCCCAACCCCTCAAGATGTCCAGTATCATCCCCCTATAATCAATTCCCTCTTCAGAATAATAAAAGATCTTGTTTCTACCTATTTTGGCTTATAGAGAGAAAATATTCTAGAGAGAGGTTATTCAGATTTTAAATATTTTTGGATGGAAAAATATCTCTTCTTATTAAAATAAATTTTCCCAAAATAGAAGTTCAAAAAGATTTTCAAAAGGTGCATTAAAAATAAATTATAATCTATTTAAAAGGCCTTATCCTAAGGGTCCAAATTTTTTAAAAATTTTAAATTAAGGTTCTGAGGGGCCAATAAGATTCATCCAAATGTATGGAGGAGATAAATTGAAGAAATAAAGAAAATCCCCCCCCCCCCCAAAAATGAGTAAATACTCACATAAGATGAAGAGTGGACTAAGGACCAAAGGAAATACTAAAAAAATAAATTTTTGACACCTCAAGAGTGGGGATTCCCCCTCATGAAGGAGGTGCCTATTTCACATGTGTGGTGGAGTTTTAAATTCTCAAATATTGAGATATTTCATCTCTCCTCTCTCCTAATTCAAGTCTAGTTCCAAAAAGTAAGCTAAACTAACCCAAAAATGGTCAAATCTGGAAAATTCTAGAATCAGTTTGCTTGGTTAGAAGCTCACTTTTTCCTATAAATAGAAGCCTCCCCCTTTGTAGAAGCTTAATAGTGTTTTATGCACTATTACTCTACTCCACCCCAGAGCCAAAAACAGTGAATTTATTGATAATTCATTAGTTTTTGACCTTTCCCTCTTCAAAAGAATTGGTGGCCTCTTTTGTTGCAAACAAGAGTAGATCCCTCAAACCATCAAGCCAAAGCAAAGCTCACAGAAAATCAAGTGAGCTAAAAATCCTACTTTTCTTTATTCCTTTTAATGGTCTTCTAATTTTTGTTTTCTTTAAAATGAAAAAAAAAATGATGTTATGCCTTGTTGGAAAGGCTTTCCCTCTCTCTTCATTCTTAAATTCAGCCTTTCTTTTTCCTAGATAAGTAATCAAATTATTAGAATTAAACTTTTCATATTGTTTCTCTTTTAAAAGTGAAATTTGATTAGTTTAGAATACTTTAAACCATTTGGGATAATTTTTAAGTAACTTGAGGATAGAAAAAATTAAAAAATGGTCAGCCATACAAAGGAGTTATGGTAAAATTTTCTTAAATTTTGTGAAATAAGTTTTATCTTTTATTATTCAAAAAGAGTAATCCCCACCATTTGTGTATTCTAAAAGTGTTATTTTCATTCTAAGCATTTAAAAAATGCATAGTAGAAATATTTTTATTATAAAAATGTTATTTCCATTAAAATTTAAATTCTATGCATAGAAAGATGCATAGCACCTAGTCGAGTTCGTCCACAATGCTTCTTATCACATCGGGACGAGCCTTTTTAAAGCTCTGTATGGGGACAAGATTGCTTAACTCCATTAACTTGGTCTGACCCATTGATTAGGATCGAGATGTCCAGACAGATGCTTGACGACATGGAGCAGCAGATACAGTCAATTCGTAAAGATATTAAAGCTGTCCCCAGGATCGACAGAAGCAGTATGCAAATAAGAAGAGGATAGAAAGTTTGAAGAAGCACATTAAATTTAAATTCTATGCATAGAAAGATGCATATTGGAAATAATTTTTTTATTATAAAAGTGTTACTTTTACCAATATTGATTTTTATGCATAAAATGATGCGTAAAAGAAATTTTTTTAAATAAAAGTGTTACTTTCATCAAAATTACTTTTTATGTATAAATAGATGCATAAAAGAATTTTTTTATTATAAAAGTGTCACTTTCACCAATATTGATTTTTTATGCATAATGCATAAAAGAACTTTTTTTAATTATAAAAGTGTTATTTTCATCAAAATTGATTTTTATGCATAAAATGATGCATAAAAGATTTTTTTAAAAATAAAAATGTTACTTTCATCAAAATTGATTTTTATGTATAAATAGATGCATAAAAGAATTTTTCTTTTTATTATAAAATTATTACTTTCATCAATATTGATTTTTATGCATAAAATGATGCATAAAAGATTTTTTTTAAATTATAAAAGTGTTTCTTTCATCAATATTGATTTTCATGCATAAAAGATTTTTTTAAATTATAAAAGTGTTAATTTCATCAAAATTGATTTTTTTACATAAATAGATACATAAAAGAATTTTCTTTTATATAACAGTGTTATTTCCATAGAAGTTGGATTTTATGCATAAATAGATGCATACAGAATTTTTATACCAAAATAAGAGTTCTCTTTAATCCTATGTTTAAATCCCATGAATATTGGTAAATGAATAATTAAATACTCTATGAGAGAAAAATATATCGTTTCATATTCTCTAGGATAGTAATGAGAAAATTCAAAAAAACTATCGAAGTCGAAATTTTAGATAAATGATTAATTTTTTCCTCATAAGAATTCATGATTAGTTTTAAATTCAGTTAAGCAAAATACTCATGAATGAAATTCAGTAAAGTAGTAATTGAAATATTACCCTTCGAGAAAGATAGTTTAGGAGAACCTTTCCAGACTCAAACCCTGAATCAGACTATGACCAAGACATAACTCCTTCGTCGGTTTCAAGAAAAGACGATGTGACCAGTTCAGAAAAATTCACTCAAATCACCCACCGAATCTAAAATCATGTTAAGACCCTTGATTCTAATCATAGGATCAAGGTTACAGAATTCAAGAAATTCTATTGGAATTTTAGAACTGTGATCTAGAAGTATTGGGATACGGATTTAAGATATACCCATTGTATTCAAAAGAAACTCAAAACTGAAAACTTGCATAGAAACCCTATTTTCTTAAAGGACTGTCTTATGCCATAATGTTGGAGGGAGCATTTGGTATATGTGTTTTTCTAAGGGAAGTTCGGTTGCAACAGCTGGGCGGGGAGTGTTCAAAGGACGGCTCACGCGGCAAAAACCTGCCCAGGGTATGGTGAAAAATGGTGTGCTTCTGGTATGATGGGCGAGGGCCGACGAAACGGTCCCTGAGTGAAGTACAGGACACCTAAGGAGGATCCTGGAGTTCTGACCAGGCGATGCACGGGCTCGTGGTGCTTAGGACACCTATGAGTATGTCGTGGAAGATATATATATGTATGACGAGAAAATTATTGTAATCTGTTTACTGGATCTCGTTGTTGCTGACCTACTGGATCTGTTTTACTGGATCTCGTTTACTGACCTGCTGGTCTCAACGAAGAGTCCAGAGTGATATTGTTTTGTGAGAAATAAGGATTGAATGGAAATTTTGAGTTATGACATCTGTAACCAATAATTGTTTATCAATGGATTGTTTTTAAAAGTTAAAGCTTAAAGAGGAGTGTGTGCGTATCTGTATTCTAAAGCAAAAGTTAAGAAAGGCATTCAATTATGGGTGGGTGAGTACTTGTCTGGTTCCACTAATTCCAGTGGTTGGGTGGCAGTGGCTAACCCATGGGCTGGATGGGGCTGGAATCAGTAGATTTTTAATAATAAAATTGATTAATAGGAATACACTAGAACTCTAGTAGTTAAATAAAAGCCTAAAGACTTCTCTAATGAATAGATCAACGGCTGTGCCTGACTCAATTAGGAAAAAAACGTTGATTCCTTCAAGATAAGTCTGTAATAGTTTTCCTTCTATCTGGTTTAATTAGATGAAGGTTAGTTCAGTATCTTGACCTCGTTAGAAAAATTTGTTAAGAAATTCAAAATGGTAGAATCATCCCCGTTTTTCGGTCATGGAAAATTTCCCCGGTTTTGGTTTTCGGAATGACCACCAGCTTAGTCTCATGCCCGAACATTCGAGGGCGAGGCCCCGAGTGGGAAACCCTGCCCCGCGCAAGAGGGTCTGCTCTGCCAGCTATACTGGGAATCCGGTGTGTGGAGGGGGTAGTTGGAATCCCACAGTTGGTATCAGAGCGCTGTTGTAAATTTACCTAATAGCAACAAAAATTGCTTAAAATTTTAAAGTAAATCTGGAAAATAATGTTCACTTGTTAATAATATGTTGAATGAACTTCAAAAATTGAAAACTCATAAATTGAATTGGAAATTTATAGATGGATGCCCCGAATCTATCTAGCATTCCTGAACTCTCCCAGAGTCAGGATATGATAGCCTTTGCATTCGAGCACCTCATCAACTCTACTACGACCCGAGTAAATAGAGTGAGACTCGCACGTCATTTTGAGAGTCTTTACTTTCATGATCCTACTAAGCGACGTCGATATATGTTGTTCTTTGGAGGACGATGTATTAATGTTAGTACCAGTCAGCGTGAGAGGCTCAGGCAAAATATCTCCTTAGCCATGATTCTAATAAGGCTAGGGCTTGTTCAACATGTACAACTCTTTGATCATTCACCCATGAACTTCAGAATTTCATGCCAAGTTTTTAGGCTTCTTAGCAGCTTTATCCCTAGAAGTAGAATATTTTTAATTAATAAATTTTGACTAGTAATGGATTTTGCTTTTTCACCAGTGATCCTATTTATTTTGAAATTATATATATATATATATATATATATATATATATATATATATATATATGTAAATGTATATACATATATATATGTGTGTTGTGTGTGTGTGTGTGTGCACACACACACACACACACACACACACATATATATACACATAAATACATACATACATATGTATGTATATATACATACATATATATACATACATATGTATGTATGTATGTGTATATATATATGTGTGTGTGTATATATGTATGTATGTATGTATGTATGTGTATATATATGTGTGTGTGTGTATACATACATACATATATATACATAGATATATACATGTATATGTATATATATACATGTATATGTATTTATACATATATATGTATATGTATATATCTATATATATGTATATGTATATGTATATGTATATTAGCATTGAAGTTGTTGTTGTGCGTATCGCGAGGTAGGCCACCACAAACAAAAGACCGTAGATGGTGCACAAGCATGGAAAGGTCTCACATCCTTTCCACTTCCTGGTAATGATGATGATATTTCTCTAATAAAGACTAAAGTGGTGGGCTTATATGCGATATGGCGAGCCCATGGTTTTATTGATGATGCATCTGAGTGTGTCTTGCTACTAGAGGAAGTACGAAAGGGTACGAGTGCCATTCGCTTACTTTGTGCCTTCACCCCGAGGCCCATAGAAGTAAAGATGATGGTGTACAATAGTTTTGTATTTGGAAGTTGTATGTGATGAACTTGGTTTTATTTTCACTTTGAAGCAATAACCTCGATAGAGGATATAATGTTGTCATATTTTTCTCTCTTTCACTCCCTCTGGCTCTGTCTCGTCCTCTCTCTCTCAAATAATTATGTCATGAATCTCTCTCCAACTCTCTTTGCCCCTCTCTCGGAGGGGGAGGGAATCTTTTTGGAATCCGCTCTCGCACAATTCCAAAAAAGCGCTCGCTAGAAAATTCTCACTAGAAAAAATCCCCCATTGGTTTGTATGATTAAAGCACTATGTGCTCTCATGCGACGATTCGGCAAAGCCCCATGACAAACTCTCAACATTTTTGGTGCCGCTAATGGGGAATATCCCCACCTCCAAACTTCACTACGCCTTGGATGCTTCTTTAGTGGGTTTTCACTAATGAGGCTTACTAAAACGAGGTAAACATTGGTGTACAAAATCCCTCAAAAGTTATTGTTGTTTGTTATTTTTCCACTCATTTGATGTTTATTTGTTAACTTTTACATTTAGCAATTTAAGCTCATCTCATTAGCTCGTTCATTGTTGCTTTGATTTCAGTCTCATTTCTCTTTTTTAGTTAATTTTCTAGTTTTTTTGCTTATTTTTCTTAATTACCTCTTCAAACATTAGTACTTTGTGCTCATAATGATAAAATTTGGCAAAATGGACCACACCATTGTGTTCCAAACCTAGTGTCTACCCTAATTTGATTGTTTATACGCCCCTAGCTTGTTCATTACATCACACTTGTTGAAAAGGAGAGAATTAATCTTGGATTAAGGGTTAATTAGGTATAAAAGTCTACAAAATTTGTAATTTTTATAGTTTCCATGTTTTTTTTTCATTTTTAGGGTAGATAAACTTAGGGCTTTTTTTAAAAAAAAGTACTTATTTATAACTATAAATACGTGTGTATTTAAATGCATACACACACATATACATATATGTCCCCTCTCATTTTTCTAAGATTTCTGACCGTAATGCTTGTAACTTGAATACCATTCATCAATAGATGACCATGTTCTACAATACCATACGTACTTGAAAATGCACAACCCATAACGAAAGGGGGGAGAGAAAGATAATGCTTGTAACTTGAATACCATTCATCAATAGATGACCATGTTCTACAATACCATATGTACTTGAAAATGCACAACCCATAACGAAAGGGGGGAGAGAAAGATAATTCACAATCGAACCCTCTACAATGAGGTTTCTTTCACTGAGGTTACAAAAGTCCTAAAATACTACAGGACATGTGAAGTTTCATGCATTCAATGGTCTAAATTAGGGTAGGTTCTCCTATGAGACAAGGCATTGTAAAGCTCCAAGTCCGATAGTAACTGTTCGGATCACTTGGGCTGCTACTGGGCTTGTACTATTCTTTTAGTTTCTCCAAGCTTGGTCCTCTCCCTATGTGCTTTCCTTGAGAGTAAGAATCTCGAGATGATAAACATGCACGATTTTTAATTAATGATTGGAAATGGATTTTGCTTTTTTTCTAGTGATCCTATTTATTTTGAAATATAATATAATATAATATATATATATATGTAAATGTATATACATATGTGTGTGTGTGTGTGTGTGTGTGTGTTTTTTTTTTTGTACACACACACACACACACACACACACACTGTAAGATTCCTCCCCAGCCTCTTAGGATGTCCAGTATCTTCCCTTGTAGTCAAATCCCTCTTCAGAAATATAAAAGATCTTGTTTATACCTGTTTTAGCCTAGAGAGAGAAAATCTTCTAGAGAGAGGTGATTCAGTTATTAAATATTTTTGGATGGAAAAATATCTCATCTTATTAAAATAATTTCCCCTGAAACAGAAGTTCAAAAAGATTTTCAGAAGGTGCATTAGAAATCAAGTATAATCTGTTCAGGAGGCCTTATCCTAGGGGTCCAGATTTTTTTGAAATTTTAAATTAAGGTTCCTATGGACCAATAAGATTCATCCTAATGTAGGGAGGAGATAAATGGAAGAATAAAAGTAAAATCCCCCAAAAATGAGCAAATACTCACATAAGACTAAGGACAAGGTTAATAGTTAAAAAAGAGAGATATTTAGAAGAAATGATGCATTTTTGACACCTCAGGATGGGGGAATTTCCCTCATGAAGGAGGCGCCTATTTCACATGTGTGGGAGAGTTTTAAACTCCCAAATAATGAGATATTTTTATCTCTCCTGTTTCAACTAGATCCAAAAAGTGAGCTAAAGTGACCTAAAAATGGTCAAAAATTGACCAAACTGATCTGGAAAATTCTAGAATCAGTTTGCTTGGTTAGAGGCTCACTTTTTCCTATAAATAAAAGCCTTCCCCTTTGCTGAAGCTTAATAGTATTTTTGCACTGTTACTTTACTTCTCCCCAGAGCCAAAAACTGTGAATTTACTCATAATTCATTAGTTTTTGACCTTTTCCTCTTCTAAAGATTGGTGGCCACTCTTGTTTCAAACAAGAGTAGATCCCTCAAACCATCAAGCCAAAGGAAAGCTCTCAAATTCTCCTTGTAAGTTGGAGATTCTTCTCTTTTCTATTCATTTTATGGTTTTTTATGATTTTTGTCTTCTTTAAAGTGAACAATGATGTTATGCCTCATTGAAAAGGCATTCCCCTCTCTTCTTTAGTAAATCCAGCTCTTCTTTATCCTAGATGAATGATTAATGGATAGAATCAAGTTTTTCAAAATGTTTTTCTTAAATAAGTAGAAAATGTTTACATTAGAATGATTTAAATACTCTTGGTGAAATTCTAGTTGATTTTAGAGAGTTAAAAATTGAAAAATGGTTAGCCATACAAAGGAGGTCATGGCAAAATTTTCTAAAAATCGTGTAAAATAAGTTTTACCTTTTATTATTCAAAAAGAGTAATTCCCATCGTATATGTATTCTTAAAGTGTTATTTTTCATCCTAGGTATAGAAAAAAGCATACTAAAAATATTTTATTAAAAAAGTGTTACTTTCTTTAGAATTAAATTCTATGCATAGAAGGAAGCATATTGAAATTTTTTATTTTGATTATAAAAGTGTTATTTTCATCATAAATGGATTTCTATGCACAAATATATGCATAAAAGATTTCATTTTATATTAAAAGTGTGATTTTTATCATAAATGATTTTGATGCATAAATGGATGCATAAAAGAAATTCTTTTATATAAAAGATTGATTTTCATCAATTTTGATTTTATGCATAAATAGATGCATAAAGAATTTTATTTTTAATTCAAAAATTGTGATTTTCATCAATTTTGATTTTATGCATAAATAGATGCATAAATAATTTTATTTTTAATTCAAAAGAGTGATTTTCATCAATTTTAATTTTATGCATAAATAGATGCATAAAGAATTTTATTTTTAATTCAAAAGAGTGATTTTCATCAATTTTGATTTTATGCATAAATAGATGCATAAATAATTTTATTTTCAATTCAAAAGAGTTATTTTCATCAATTTTGATTTTATGCATAAATAGATGCATAAAGAATTTTATTTTTAATTCAAAAGAGTTATTTTCATCAATTTTGATTTTATGCATAGAAAGATGCATAAAAGATTTATTTTTATTTTGAAAGTATTATTTTCATTAAAATTGAATTGATGCATAGATAGATGCATAAAAGATTTATTTTTATTTTGAAAGTGTTATTCTCATTAAAATGGAATTTATGCATAGTAAAATGCATAAAAGGTTTATTTTTAATTCGAAAGTGTTATTTTCCTTAAAATTGAATTTATGTCTAAATAGATGCATAAAAGGATTTTTATAAAAGTGTTATTCCTACTAAAGTTGTCTTTATGCCTAATTAGATGCGTAAAGAATCTTTATATCAAAAAATTAGAATTCTCTTACATTCTATAGATAGATGTGATGAGATGTGATAGGAATCAGATAGATGTAAATGGATGGATGGAAGTGATATGAATCAGATAAATGAAAATAGATAAATGGATGTGAAGTCCTGTGAATTAGGATGTGAATGAATGGTATAGGATGTGAAGGAATGTGATGGCATGTGAATCGTGATATGAATGAATGACAAGGGATGTGAATGAATGACGACATGTGAATCGAATGTGAATGGATGATGTGGTTTGATGTGTGAATGATGTAGATTAATGTAGATTGATGTATGGATGATGTGGTTTGATGTGTGAATGATGTAGATTAATGTGGATGGATGAATGGATAATGTAGTTTGATGTGTGAATGATGTGGATTGATGTAGATGGATGAATGGATGATGTGGTTTGATGTGTGACTGATGTAGATTGATGTATGGATGATGTGGTTTGATGTGTGAATGATGTGGGTTGATGTAGATGGATGAATGGATGATGTGAAAATGGATGTATAAATGTGGATGTGGATGTGGATGTATGAATGTGGATGTGGAAATGGATGTGTGGATGTATGAATGTAGATGTGGATGTGGATGTATGAATGTGAATGTGGATGTGGATGTATGAACGTGAATGGGGATGTGAATGTATGAATGTGGATGTGGATATGGATGTATGAATGTGGATGTGGATATGGATATAAGAATGTGGATGTGAAAATGGATGTATGGATGTGGATGTGGAAATGGATGTATGGATGTGGATGTATGAATGTGGATGTGGATGTATGGATGTGGATATGGATGTGTATGTATGAATGCAGATGTGGAAGTGGATGTATGGATGTGGATATGGATGTGTATGTATGGATGTGGATGTACGAATGTGGATGTGTATGTGGAATAATGAATGCGAATGTGTATGTGAAATGATGTGACGTGCGTCGATATGAGTGAATGGATGAGATGTGAATTGGGATGTGAATAAATGATATGTGATGTGAATGAATCTGATGTGATGTGATGGAAAATGATGTGATTGGATGAGAATGAGTACACATATGAATGGAATGTGCTGATGAGGGATAATGTGGAAAGACAAGAGTTCATTATAGAAACTGTATTTGTGACCTGTTTGAATGACTGTTTTATGTCAAGAATGTTGGGGAAGCATTTTGACCGTCTTGTGATTAAGGTCGTGGAGACCTAACTGATAAAGTTGCAAAAGTTGACGGAGAGTCAACGGAGGACGTCTCGCATAGCATGGTCGACCGAGGTCTTGACCACGATTTAAATGGTGAGGTTCCAGTACGGTGGATGAGGGACCAAGGAAGCGGCCTATGAGTGAAGCGCTAGGTGACCTGCGAAGGATCCTAGAGGGTGCTGACCATACGGTGCTCGGGCTCTGGGTCGCCAAAGATACCCACACGTGCATCGTGGAAGATATTGAAACAAGGAGTAAGAGTTGTTTTCTGAAACCGGGCATGCATCTGGTTGATTGACCTTGCTGGTCCTCAATGGATGAGTCCATGGCTCTTTTATATGGATCTGTTGGTTGATCTTGCTGGTCTTCATTCCATCTTGATTTCTATAAGTGATTATATTGCCGGGTACTATGAGCTAGGAACTATTGAAAAGGCCCCTGAGTAGACAGGTGGTGAGCGTTCTGCTTTTTGCCAATGATGCCATAGATACTTCGATGAAGGAATGATTGGAAATTAAGATTCAATCGGATATTTTGGAGGATTGTGATCAGTGATACTATGGTTTCATTAAATGATTGTTTTAAAAATGGCCGAATCTGTGAAAAAGGTAATTTCATATTGGGTGTGTAAGTGGCATGACTAATGTTAAATTTGCATGAATATCCGGCTAGGGGGCCTGGGAACTCTTTTCCCTGGTACCCGGGACAAAACCTAACCAAATTCTAAATTGGATCCCATCACTACAGTGGTTGGGGGGTTGGCTAACCCATGGGACTGGTGGATGGGGTTAGGCTGCACTGATGGATCCCTAAATCTGAGACTCAATTTTGTTATGGTATGTTAGATAAAGTAAATCCCGGTCAAAAATTGTTCTATGGAAAAGAATCAACGGCTGTGCCTCTCAATGAGGAAAAAAGCGTTGATCTCTATGATCCAAGTGCAAGTTTCTTCCTTGATCTGACCAAGTGACTTTAGGTTCGGTCGGATCAGTTTGGTCAGTAATGACCTTGACTACGTTAGAGTAAAATTTTATCCTGGAGGAATCACCTATGCTTTCCAGGCAAGGGAAGTTTTTCCGAGTTCGGTTTTGGAAGAGTCGAGGAATTAGTCCCCTGTCCGGATATCCGTGGGTGGGCGAGGCCTCGAGTGTGGGACCCTGCCCCGCGCAAGCAATGAGGTTGATGCACCGGTTTTGTTTTTTTATCTTATAAGGGGCTGCATAAATCTATCACATTAGACTGAGTTGGAAGTCCTCTGGGCAGGCTATCTAAGATGGCTATTAGTTGTGGGTTTGAGTTTAATGAAGCTTCAACTATTGTAGCCTAATTGGCCCCAAAAGAGATTCCTCAAGTATATAGAACTCCTCCCCCTCATGATTAGAGGTTGGCTCTAGCAAGACATGCAACTCTTGGGACCCAATATTTACTATTCCTTGTAATCCATAGAATGACAACGGAGTTACTTGTTCTTGTAAGAACTCTACACTCACGAGAACTCAACCATTGTTGAAACATACCTCTTCTTAGAAGATGGGAAGGAGATTGTGCAGCTCATTTGTAAAAAGAGGAACAAAAAGTACATAAGAACAAAAAAGAATGGCATAAACAGATACCAAGTACACACGAAATGAATGGTGATCAACACCTTTAAATAAGTTGGCCAATTTTTATTTGACCATTTTAATGTAATTATTATTTTTGAAATAATGTTAATTCTTAAAAAAATCAATTCAATGGATATATATATATTATATTATATATGTATGTATATATTGTGCACTTTGGTAAATTTGAAGAACCAAACCATACTCACTAAGAGAAGCCTACTACAAATCTCGAGATGATAAACATGCACGATTTTTAATTAATAGTTTTTGATTGGTAATGGATTTTGCTTTTTCATGAGTGATCCTATTTATTTTGAAATATAATATAATATATATATATATACGTAAATGTATATACATATATGTGTGTGTGTTTGTGTGTGTGTGTGTGTGTGTGTGTTTGTATACACATACACACACACACACACACACACACACACATATATACACATGAGTACATACATACATACATACATACATGTATGTATATATATGTATGTATGTATGTGTATATATATGTGTGTGTGTGTGTATATGTATGTATGTATGTATATTTGTGTATGTATGTGTGTATATATATGTGTGTGGCCCCTCAAAACCTTAATTTAAAATTTTTCAAAAATTTGGACCCCTAGGATAAGTCCTTTTGAACAGAGTATACTTGATTTTCTAATGCACCTTCTGAAAATCTTTTTGAACTTCTGTTTCGGGGGAACTTATTTTAATAAGAAGAGATATTTTTCCATCCAAAAATATTTAAAATCTAAATAATCTCTCTATAGAACATTTTCTCTCTCTAGGCCAAAACAGGTAGAAACAAGATCTTTTATATTTCTGAAGAGGGATTTGATTACAGGGGAAGATGCTGGACATCTTGAGAGGCTGGGGAGGCTCTGCACTCTTTGCACTCTCGGTCGTCCTTGACTTCCATGTCCCCTTGACATGGTAGGAGTTGAGCAGTCTTTCAGCTGGTGACCAAAACCCCGACATCCAAAACACCGGTTCTCACTTCTGAGCTCATCCCTCTGAATCCTTGAAAGAGGTGGGGCTCCAGAGTAGCCTCAGAATTCTGATTTGGGCCTTGCTGCCTCTTTGGGGGAGGAAAGTTTGAAGTACTTCCCGGGGTTTGGAATCTTTTAAAGTTAGAGGGTGCAGTTCCCCCCCCCCGGACCTTAACAACAACAAAGGCTTTGGCAAAGTCCTTTGCCATTCTTACAGCTTCCGCCATTGAGGCAGGTTTGGCATTCTTTGCTAAGGTGTCCAATGGCTCGTTCATTCCTCGAATGAATCTGGCCAGCTGCTCTTCATCCAATTTCGGGGAATATTTGAGGAGAAGGGCAAAAGCTTGATGGTACTCTTCAATTGTCCGGCTATCCTGCTTTAGTTCTAAGAACTCATTCATTTTAGTTTCAAGGAATCTCGGAGGACAAAACCTCTTTCTAAGGTAAGCTTTAAGATCGGTCCAGGTCTGGGTATTCCGATCGAGACGGTTAGTCTCGCAGTGATTCTTCCAAGCGACCCTGGCCGTTTCCATAATCTTTAACCTGGCGAGAGCCATCTTGCTTCTCTCATTGTAGCCAATTACATCAAAGTATTCTTCCATAGCCTCAATCCACTTCTCCACTGCTTCACCTAACTGCTCCCCTTCACCCTTGAAGGGACTAGGTTGGGATCTGTGCAGGGTTTTTCGAACATCCGAATCTAACTCTTCGTCATCGGTTAGAGGATCCGATTGCCTTGCACGAGCCGTGCGCCTCATGATTCTGACAAAACGAGATTTTCGTCAACTTAACTTTGACAACAGATTTATGATTATTTAATTTTTATGATTTATTCTTTAAACATATAATTATTTCATCATACTTCATGAAACAAGATTTACTCTGATAATTTTATTAACCATATTCACAATCATGAAAACAATTTGGAATTTTTTTGCAAAACATCGTTTATTATCAAAAGTTTTCGATATATACATAGAGCATCATGGCTTCCAAAATCACTGCTTCAATTGCGTACACATAAAGAAGCGAAACTGCGAAGAAGACATACCATGGTACACACGATTCATTACAGAAAGAGGTGCCCATACATACATAATATAATATATATATCCATTGAATTGATTTTTTTAAGAATTAACATTATTTCAAAAATAATAATTACATTAAAATGGTCAAATAAAAAATGGCCAACTTATTTTTGAGTATTAGTCACCATTCATTTCGTGTGTACTATCTATTGTTCTTATGTACTTCTTTTTGTTCCTCTTTACAATGAGCTGCACAATATCCTTCCCATCTTCTAAGAAGAGGTATGTTTCAACAATGGTTTAGTTCTTGTGAATGTAGAGTTCTTACAAGAACAAGTAACTCCCTTGTCATTCTATGGATTGCAAGGAATAGTAAATATTGGGTCCCAAGAGTTGCATGTCTCTCTAGAGCCAACCTCTAATCATGAGGGGGACGAGTTCTATATACTTGAGGAATCTCTTTTGGCCAATTAGGCTACAATAGTTGAAGCTTCATTAAACTCAAACCCACAACTAATAGCCATCTTAGATAGCCAGAGGACTTCCAACTTAGTCTAATGTGATAGATTTATGCAGCCCCTTATAAGATAAAAAACAAAACCGGTGCATCAACCTCATCCACTGTTATAAGAGGAGATGGTAAGAGCATTTTGGAATACCTTTGGAACATGAAGAAGGGAAACACATTAACAAAGATTTTGTTGAATGTCAAAGAGGTTTTCAAGGTCATGGAGATTCCTAGGCAATATAATGGTGATATTGCATTTGAGTTCCCACCAACCATGGGAACACATGCAGGAATGGACTCCATGGAGCATAAGTATGATCCCCACTGGTGGTCAAAGGCACAAACCTCTAGCATTGCCTTCTTGGAGTGTGTCAGGAGAAGCCATTGCCTAGGTAGTTTGAAGTGCTCGTGCTTAAAGAACCATCTGGTCTTAAATACATCACTTTTTACTAGAATCTTACTAAAGGCACCGAACCACTGGAGAGGAGTGTAGCAATGTCTGGAAAGCTCCTTTTCCATTACTACTTAGTGCTAGTGATGTGCATCGCTACATGTAATTGCTACATCTATTATGTGATGCCCTTCGACGAGACGATGAGCCAATTAATGATACACATTGGTTTCCATCAACATAATGTACAGGCAGGCACATTAAAGGTACTAACCTAATAGGACAAAGAAAATGGTGTCTAGGGTGAGAGGAGTAGATTGCAATGCCGGGGCAAGAAAGGTACAAATGTGTGTGGCAAAATAAATCATGATGGTAGCGCTAGTGCAAGAAGGTGGTTTCTCACATTTCATTGGGGAACGAGAGTTCATCAACATTGCAGAGGAGATGGGACCACTGGTGGTGGAAGACAGGTGTGGTAAGCTAAATTGGTTGGGTAGTTATGTTTTTGTAAATGAGTTATTAAAATCTACAGAAGTAAAGTGTGAAACCTAAACAATTTGATTTTTAGGTTTCAGAGATTAGTGATGATTGTAGCCTTACACGAGCCTTCTAAGGAGAGCTTTGGCTTGGATGCACTTTTAAAGCTGAAATGAGAGTGCCCTATGACTTTTTTCATGTAAGTAGGTTTCTAAGATAAGGTTCATTATGTGAGAACAGCTTTGTTTTCAAGATTTCCACAGTTGGAGTAGCTTCAGGGTTGGATTTGGTGAATCGAATGTGACGGACTACTGGCTTTGGGAGGCCTACGGCATGCATGGATATAGTTCGACAACACCTGCTGATCCACCAAGGTAGCATATTACAAATGTAGAGTATAAAAGTAGTCAGAGGTGATCAAGTAGTATATTATATCATAAATGACTAGAGTTTTCATGCAACATGTGACGGACTGCTGGCTTTGGGAGGCCTACGGCATGCATGGATATAGTTCGACAACACCTGCTGATCCACCAAGGTAGCATATTACAAATGTAGAGTATAAAAGTAGTCAGAGGTGATCAAGTAGTATATTATATCATAAATGACTAGAGTTTTCATGCAACATGTAGGATCTTTTAACAATTGCCACATGAGTTGTGACATGTGAAATGAAAGAGGAGGATATAGGGGCCCAATGTCTATTTTGGGAATGCATTAATGAGATGATGGAAAACCATGGTTGTGAAAGGGAAGATTTCTTTGGTTTCATGCCAGCAGACGAGGCTCATGCTAACTGGAATGCAGTTTGACATGTGTTCATCAATGGTGGGAAAAATAATATCCTAACAGAAGGTCTTGCCTATTTCATTGGGAGGAGCAGAGCATGGTTGCCCACACAACAAAGTATGTGTGTGCTACATCACAAGGAGAGAACAAAGCAATGTGCAAGAAGTGGTACATGGCTCCTACTAGTGAAGTTGCATCAGTAGAGGCTCAATTGATATGTTAATGATGGCACAATGGATAGGAATATGTCAATAATGGACTCTTGGTTGAGCTGGTGTGGGAGGTGCACATAGCACATTGGGGTTCAGTCATATCAACAATAGAGAGAAGTAATGATGGTCCAAATACCCCAAGAATAAACCTAGCAGAAAGCAAGCATGGTAGTTGGCTTACATGAGAAGGATATAGATGCAAGATTTCTCTTTATGATACATGTACTACCGATATGGCAAATGCAATTTTGCAAAGAACTAAGGCACTCTCTTACTCTCAAGGAAAGCACATAGGGAGAGGACCAAGCTTGGAGAAACTAAAAGAATAGTTAACTATAAGCCCAGCCCAAGTGGTCCAAATAGTTAATCAGGCAACTAAAGGAAAACCAATGTATAAGGTGCCTACCCGCCTCACCGGTTGACAAAGAAATTGCATGTTACAAGAGGCCAGCCGCCGTTGTGGTCATTGATATTGATGATGAGGCCACGCATTGACTAGAGTATAACACATATGTATGAGACTGTAAGTATGCCCTGCAAGTATGCCGGGAGGCCACAAAAGATCATTATTAAGGAGTATGATTTAACCAATACTCCAGAAAAAGAACATCGAAGGTCACAAAGTCTAGTGTGATTGAGCGCAAGTTGAATGAAGTAATGTGGGAAATTTGAAGGACATGCATTGGTAGCAAGGTCACATGCAGCGGAACACCTCCTGCTGTTGTTGCGGGTAAGAGGTGTGGGCAACACATAGCAGGATTGAGCACAAGCTGAATGAAGTAACGTGGGAAATTTGAAGGACATGCATTGGTAGCAAGGTCACATGTAGTAGAACGCCTCGTGTGGGGGTAAGAGGTGTGGGCAACAGAGTCGGATTTGCGAGCGAAGGATATGCTTGCACCATCTTTTGAAGGCTATCACAAGCACCCTAATGGTCTCATTAGACAATGGATGTGGTTTTGCCTTGATCATGTGGTCCATTGCTATATTGGGGGGGACACCAACATAGACCCAAATACCAATCCACCACCCAAGATATGGCCAGTTGCTATGGGAACAAATCTCATAGACAAGGAGGTATATTCATTATGGGAAGGTGGATACCAAGTGGAGAGCAAGAATGCAGAAGGTGTTATGCCCACCCCACCTAGTAGCGATGGGGCTACAAGGTTCTTAAGTCGTATCTTGCATGCACTTGTACTTCATTTATTTACATGTGTTCAGCTTGAGCTAGAATGAGAATAAGTTCATCCACCAACCTATACTATCGGACTTGGAGCTTTACAATGCCTTGTCTCATAGGAGAACCTACCCTAATTTAGACCATTGAATGCATGAAACTTCACATGTCCTGTATAGTATTTTAGGACTTTTGTAACCTCAGAAACCTCATTGTATGTAGAGGGTTCGATTGTGCAATATCTTTCTCTCCCCCCTTTCGTTATGGGTTGTGCATTTTGAAGTACATATGGTATTGTAGAACATGGTCATCTATTGATGAATGGTATTTAGGGTACAAGCATTAAATGGTTAGAAATCTATTGATGAATGGTATTAGGGTACAAGCATTAAACGGTTAGAAATCTTAGAAAAATGAGAGGGGACATATATGTATATGTAAATATATGTATATGTGTGTGTGTGCATTTAAATACACACGTATTTATAGTTATAAATAAGTACTTTTTAAAAAAAAAGCCCTAGGTTTATCTACCCTAAAAATTTAAAAAAACATAGAAACTACAAAAATTATAAATTTTGTAGACTTTTAATCCAAGATTAATTCTCTCCTTTTCAACAAATGAACAAGCTAGGGGTGTATAAACAATCAAATTAGGGTAGACACTAGGTTTGGAACACAATGGTGCGGTCCATTTTGCCAAATTTTATCATTATGAGCCCAAAGTACTAATATTTGAAGAGGTAATTAAGAAAAATAAGCAAAAAACTAGAAAATTAACTAAAAAAGAGAAATGAGAGTGAATTCAAAGCAACAATGAGCGAGCTAATGAGATGAACTTAAATTGCTAAATGTAAAAGTTAACAAATAAACATCAAATGAGTGGAAAAATAACAAACAACAATAACTTTTGAGGGATTTTGTACACCAATGTTTACCTCGTTTTAGTAAACCTCATTAGTAGTGAAAACCCACTAACAAGAAGCATCCAAGGCGTAGTGAAGCTTGGAGGTGGGGATATTCCCCATTAGCAGCACCAAAAATGTTGAGAGTTTGTCATGGGGCTTTGCAAAATCGCCGCTCTAATCATACAAACCAATGGGGGATTTTTTCTAGTGAGTAGCGAGCGCTTTTTTGGAATTGTGCGAGCGGATTGCAAAAAGGTTCCCTCCCCCTCCATCAAGAGAGAGAGGGGCAAAGAGAGTTGGAGAGAGATTCATGACATAATTATTTGAGAGGGAGAGGACGAGAGAGCCAGAGGGAGTGAAAGAGAGAAAAATATGACAACATTACATCCTCTACATCGAGATTATTGCTTCAAAGTGAAAATAAAACCAAGTTCATCACATACAACTTCCAAATACAAAACTATTGTACACCATCATCTTTACTTCTATGGGCCTCGCTTGTCCTTCGGGGTGAAGGCACAAAGTAAGCGAATGGCATTCTACCCTTTTGTACTTACTCTAGTAGCAAGACACACTCAGATGCATCATCAATAAAACCATGGGCTCACCATATCGCAATAAAGCCCACCACTTTAGTCTTTACTAGAGAAATATCATCATCATTACTAGGAAGTGGAAAGGATGTGAGACCTTTCCATGCTTGTGCACCATCTATGGTCTTTTGTTTGTGGTGGCCTGCCTCGCGATATGCACAACAACAACTTCAATGCTAATATTTGATGAGGCCATCACAAACAATATGAAGGAGGCTCATGCTTGGTGTAGATGTAAAGAACTCAATGAAGAAGGCATGCTTTTTATTTTCACCATCTTCAATTCTCAGGATGCTTGAAATTGTTTCTTGATTGTTTTTCTTGATTTATAGTGGATGCAGGTGTGATGGATTAGGAGCTCTTTTGGTAGCGTTATATGGCAAGTAGGTTATAGAAAACCACGTCTCTTTGAAAAAGATAAGTTTTGCTTTTATAGGGTTTTGTCTCACAACGTATTTGATAACTCAAATACGGCATATTTAATTGATTAAATCTAGTCAATTGAAATAGAGACATGAGTGAACTAGATGGATTGTTATGGTGTTAACCACCTTGGTTCACATGGTTTTGGACATTACTCGGCAATGACAAACATGCATTATGCTCATGTACATGAAGTTTGACCTTCCAATCCAATGGCCCCCGACCAATGGCCCCCGATGGCCGTGTCTATGGCCGTAAGTGACGTGCTCGCAAGAGGCAAGAGCTTCCTGAGGATAAAGAATGAATAATGTATTATTAGAAGTGTATTTGCATATTGTATAAGGCTAAAGTATGAGTCAAGCATTGCATATTGCATTGGGTATCTTGAGTGGACACAGTTTGAGTGAGTGTGAACACTATTGCCTTATATATATATATATCAAATTTCTATCATAATTGACGATTCTCCCCATTTTACTCTATTACCTTAGTTGAAGAGCCTCTTGTGATTAGCTAATTAGTAAGCTTGTGATTATCTAATTAGTGAGCATGAGAGGTGAGGGAGAGTGATTACCTCAAGACTTCCCTTGCTGTCAATGAGGAAAGGAGAAGGAGCCAAACTTCCCCTCAACGGAAGTAGCGACCAACGATTCCGACTGGTGGCAAGTCCGTGAACGATAAATAAGGTAAACCCCGAGCACACGGGTGAGCCTTAACATGGCATTGTTGGGGAATTAGCTCCTAGCTTTGTGTTCTTTCTCTTAATTAGTTTTGAGAGACTATTTGCTGATCACTAATGCTAATCACTAAAAGAAGGTTGTTTTGCTTAATTTTTGATCAATTTGAGGGTTTTTTTGTGATTTGATTGATTATGAGTGACTCTTTAGCATTCACATATGTGTTTATAAGATTAGGTTGCATTTATTTCATCAATTTTTGCATTATGAAGTAAATTAGTATTCTCTTTTGTGCATAAAATGCCTTAATTTTTGCATTTTTAGTGGTTTTTGTTGCGTTGATTTGCATTAGAGTGTTAGCAATAGGTTTAGGTACCCTAATCCAAAAAACACACAAAAATGTTTAAAAACCCACTTGATATTCACTAATTTCTTTTAATTGACTGGTTTTTCCATTAAGAGAGGACTAAAAGTGAGTTAGAAAACCCAAAAAATGAGCTAAAATGTGTGAAAATACACCCCTTCCTCCCCCACATTATTTGGAGTGAAAATCACCTTTCCCTCCTTTTCTAATTCTTTTTCCCTCTCTTCTCTATTTAAGCTTTTCTTTTGAAATTACTATTAAAAATTCCCCCCTAGAGAGAGAGAGGGAGGGAGGGAGGGAGAAAGCAAGAAAAGAAAAGAAAAAATTTATAACATCAATTATCAAATACAAATAAAAACTAGATTATTTGGGATATTTTTAAAAAATATATATAAAGTAAATTTTTATATTTTTAGAAATTAGAAATCTCTCTCTCTCTCTCTCTCTCTCTCTCTCTCTCTCTCTCTCTCTAACACATGCACACACACACACACACACACACACATATATATATAATTACTAACTAATTAATATAATTAAATAATATTAATTAATACTTAATTAATATAATAATTAAGATCAATAATTTAAAAAAACATAAACTAATTAATTATTAATTAGTATAATAATTAATATAATAGTTTATTAATAAAATAAATTAAATATTTTAATAAAATACATAAATTAATTAAATATTTTTATTTAATTCATTCATTAATTTTTTTTAAAAAAAAGAAATTATCAATTGATTAATTAATTTTATTTAATTAATTTCACAAAATAAAAAATAGATTAATTAAATTATAAAATTTAATTAATTATTTGATTAAAATAATTAAAAAACAAAAAAAACTATATATATAATAAGTATATTAATTTATTAATATTTTTAAATTAATTAATTAACTTTAATTTTAGTTAATTAATGTATTATTATTTATTAATTAACTCAAAGTTTATTGATCAATTAACTAATTTTTTTAATTTATTGATTGAAAAACTAATAATAATAATAATAAATTTAATGAGTGATTAATTTTTAAATTTTTAAATAATTAATTAATTAACTATATAAATTCGTTAATTAATTTTAAAAAAATCTCATAAAAAATAAATAAACTCAATAAAAATATATATTTATATATATATAATTTAAAAAATCTTGTAAAAAATAAATAAACTCAATAAATATATATATATATATAATTTAAAAAACCATTAAAATTTTAAAAATCCTACCACTCGTCTATACCGTCTCGTGCTATATTACAGTCATTGCCTATGTTGGGCTTTGCTATACCCTCGTGTGCGCCTATATAAATTTCTTAACCTCCTGTGACATGCGTATGTGAAGCAAACACATCCTTACATGCATATGTGCACACTTTTACATTCTCTCTCTTGCACCGTGCACCCACCAACACAAACGTAATAGGCATGCATTAGTGCATTATACTTCACCACATGTACAAATCCGCGATGAGCAAGTGTATGTACGCGAGCGTTGGCATATGTACGCGAGCGTTGGCATATTTATCATATACGAATTTGTACGCTTTACGCCATCTTTATGATCCCACTTATGTGATCAATCTTTGAGTGATTAATACACGTTGAATTGTGCTCTTGAGTGGATTAAACAAAAAAATTAAAAAAAAGTATCAAGTACTTTAAATGTGTCAAATCCTAAGGGCTGGACACCCGAGTCTCAAACTTCCCCCCAACATACTCTAGGTTTGGAAAGCTCATTTTGAACCTCTTTCTTCCTCTTCTAAGCTCTCGATTGCTGCAGAAACTCCATACCTCCCAAGCTCTCCCTCCTTGTCTCCCTCAGTCTCTCAAGCTCCCTCTCCCTCTTTCTTCCTTTTCTAAGCTCTCCATTGCTGTGCAGAAACTCCATCCCTCTCAAGCTCTCCCTCTCTCTCTCTCTCTCTCAAGCTTTCTCCCTCTCCATTGCTGTGTGCAGAAACTCTATCCCTCTTTAGTCTACTCTAGGTTCAGGAATCCTATTCTCAAACTCTAACCCTCTTTTAAGCTTTCCATGACTGCATTGAAAACCCTGAACTTTCTCTCCTCTCCACTCCTCTGTTGTAAAAAACAAGCTTTTCTTTTCCCTTCTCTTTTTTTACCACCATGGCCTCTTCCAGTAATGTGAGAAGACCTAGGGAGAAGGTGGAAGAGCTTGTGCTGCATAACACAAGAGATGAGAATGGAGTTTGGGCTCCAACAAGATTCAGGATCTTCACAAAGATAGATCTCAAATCCGAGTATTGCCAGATCAGGATCAATGATCAAGATATACCAAAAACAGCCCCATCAATACTCAGTATGGGCATTATGAATTCACTGTCATGCCGTTTGGATTGACTAATGCCCCAGCTACATTCAATCGCCTAATGGAAGACATCCTCAGAGAATACTTGGATGATTTTGTTCTAGTTTTCTTTGATGACATTATTCTGATTTACTCAAAGAATGCAGCTGACCATGAGACTCATGTCTGAAAAGTTCTTGAGATTCTAAGGAAGCACCAACTCTTTGCCAAAAAGAGCAAATGCACTTTCTCTACCGCCATGACCACGTTGAATACTTGGGCCTTCTGGTATCCAAAGATGGAATTTCTTCAGATTCTGCGAAAGTCCAAGCAGTCACATAGATTGGCCTGAACCAAAGACAGTGAAAGAAGTCAGAGGATTCTTGGGATTGACTGGTTGGTATAGGATTTTATACCAAAGTATGCTCTCATAGTTTCCCCCTGAATAACCTTCTCAAAAAGAATACCCCATTTTAGTGGTCTGCCAGGTGTCAGAGTGCTTTTGATAAGCTGAAGACCGCCTTGGTAACCAGTCGCGTTCTGAAGCTCCCAGATTTCTCTCTACCCTTTGAGGTAGTAAACTGATGCAAGTGGTTTTGCCCTGGGAGGTGCACTCATGCAGGAAGGTCATGCAGTGGCCTATGAATCCTGAAAGCTCAGAATGCATGAGAGGAATTATGCTATCCATGACCTGGAATTACTTTCAGTAGTCTATGCCTTAAAGCTGTGGAGACATTACCTACTGGGAAAAAGATTCACTTTGATGACAGATCATCAGAGCTTAAAGTGGATCTTTACTCAGAAGGACCTCAACATGCGCCAAAGAAGGTGGATGCAGACCTTACAAGAGTTACCGCCCAAGCAAAGAAAATGTGGTAGCAGATGCCCTCAGCAGAAAAGCCTCCTTGCTTGCAATTACTGTAGTATCAAATCCTTTGATTATTGAAGCAAGAGAGAAGATCATGCAGGATAGATTCTTTGGCCCTATTGCTACCCTACTTATGCAGGAAAGCAAAACTCCACAGGAGTTGAACAGAGTTCAAGGGTACAGCCTTGAACAGAGTTCAAGGGTACAGCCTGGTGGATGATGGCATTATGTATTATAATTGCAGGCTATGCATTCCCAATGATGAGGGAACCAAGGGTTAAATTTTGAATGAAGCCCATGATAGCCTTATAGCAGGACATCCAGGTTTCATCAAAACCTACATGTCTGTAAAGAAAAGCTTCTTTTGGCTTGGTCTGAAAAAGAATGTATTGAATCATGTACGTCAATGTCTGACATGCCAGAAAGTCAAAGCTAAAAGAGTAAAAATGCCTAGGAAGTTACATCCATGGACATCCCCCAGATGAAGTGGGAATGTATCAGTATGGATTTTATTACTAGATTACCTTCAGTGCAATCAGGTTACAACTCCATTTTCGTGGTAGTTGACAGACTAACCAAAGTTGCCCATCTGATTCCAGTAAAAGAAACCTACACTGCAGTGGATGATGGCCAAAGTGTTCCTCAAAGAAATCTTCAGATTGCATGGCCTACCCAGGAGAATAGTAAGTGATCGAGATCCCAAGTTTACTTCAAGGTTCTGGACTGCATTTTTCGAAGCAGTGGGAACTTTCTTGGATCTCAGCATAGCTTATCACCCTGAGACCGATGGTCAAACTAAAAGGGTAAACCAAGTAATCAAAGATATACTTCGGTCATGCCATGTGTGGCAGGGAACCCAAGAAGTGGCTAAGCTATCTGCACCTAGTCGAGTTCACCTACAATGCTTCTTATCATCGAAGTATCGGGATAAGCCCTTTTAAAGCTCTGTATGGACAAGATTGCTTAACTCCATTAACTTGGTCCGACCCATTGATTAGGGTCGAGATGTCCAAACAGATGCTTGACGACATGGAGCAGCAGATGCAGTCAATTCGTAAAGATATTAAAGCTGCCCAGGATCAACAAAAGCAGTATGCAAATAAGAAGAGGACAGACAAAAAGTTTGAAGAAGCAGATATGGTCTTCATTAGAGTACGGCCCAAAAGAAGTTCTCTATCTCTTGGGAAGTACAAGAAGTTATCCCCGAGATATTGTGGGCCATATCTGATTACAAAGAAAGTAGGTGACTTAGCCTACGAACTTCTTCTGCCTCCTTATCTCAAAGTTCATAATGTATTTAATGTAAGCCTTCTAAAGAAATATGTGCCAAGCCCACATCATGTGCTTGATGATGAAATCCTAACCTCTTCAACCCAAGGGCAGATGGAACTCCAACCTGAAGAAATTCTTGATGTTCGAGAAAAGATTCTCAGGAACAGAATTCTCAGAGAATTATTGGTAAAATGGAAGTTCTATCCTTTTGAAGATGCCACCTGGGAGAATGAAGCCAATCTGTGCGGGATTACCCCCAGTTTGCGAGATGAGGGCATCTCGTGTTTTTCAAGTGGGAGAGAATGTAAGATGCCTCCCTAGCCTCTCAAGATGTCCAGCATCTTCCCCTGCTGTAATCAAATCCCTCTTCAGAAATATAAAAGATCTTGTTTCTACCAGCCTAGAGAGAGAAAATCTTCTAGAGAGTGGTAATTCAGTTTTTAAATATTTTTGGATAGAAAAATATCTCATCTTATTAAAATAAGTTCCCCTGAAACAGAAGTTCAAAAAGATTTTCAGAAGGTGCATTAGAAATTAAGTATAATCTGTTCAAGAGGCATTATCCTAGGGGTCAAGATTTTTTCAAAATTTTAAATTGCGGTTCCTATGGACCAATAAGATTCATCCAAATGTAGGGAGGAGATAAATATAAGAATAAAAGGAAAATCCCCCAAAAATGAGTAAATACTCACATAAGATGAAGAGTTGACTAAGGACAAGGTTAATAGTTAAAAAAGAGAGATATTTAGAAGAAATGATGCATTTTGGACACCTTAGTATGGGGGAATTCCCCTCATGAAGGAGGCGCCTATTTCACATGTGTGGGAGAGTTTTAAACTCCCAAATAATGAGATATTTTTATCTCTTCTCTCCCCTGTTTCAACTAAATCCAAAAAGTGGACTAAACTGACCCAAAAATGGTTAAAAATTGACCAAACTGATCTGGAAAATTCTAGAATCAGTTGGCTTGGTTAGAAGCTCACTTTTTCCTATAAATAGAAGCCTTCCCCTTTGTTAAAGCTTAATAGTGTTTTTGCACTGTTACCCTACTTCTCTCAAGAGCCAGAAAACTGTGAATTTACTCATAATTCATTAGTTTTTTGACCTTCCCTCTTCTAAAGACTGGTGGCCACTCTTGTTTTCAAACAAGAGTAGAACCCTCAAACCATCAAGCCAAAGGAAAGCTCTCAAATTCCTTTGTAATTTGGAGATTCTTCTCTTTTCTATTCATTTTATGGTTTTTTATGATTTTTGTCTTCTCTAAATTGAAAATGATGTTATGCCTCATTGAAAAAAGGCATTCCCCTCTCTTCTTTAGTAAATCCAACCATTCTTTATCCTAGATGATTGATTAATGGATAAAATCAAGTTTTTCATAATGTTTCTCTTTGTTAATAAGTAGAAAATGTTACATTAGAATGATTTAATTACTCTTGGTGAACTTCTAATTAATTTTAGAGAGTTAAAAATTGAAAAATCGTCAGCCATACAAAGGAAGTTATGGCAAAATTTTCTAAAATTGTTAAAAATAAGTTTTGCTTTTTTTTTTAAAGAGTAATTCCCATCGTATATGTATTCTTAAAGTGTTATTTTTCATCCTAGGCATAGAAAAATGTATACTAAAAATATTTTATTAAAAAATATTACTTTCTTTAGAATTAAATTCTAAGCATAGAAGGGAGCATATTGAAATTTTTATTTTGATTATAAAAGTGTCATTTTCATCATAAATGGATTTCTAAGCGCATAAATATATGCATAAAATATATTTTTATTAAAAGAGTGATTTTTATCATAAATGATTTGTATGCATAAACATATGCATAAAAGATTATTTTTTTAATATTAAAAGTGTGATTTTCATCATAAATGATTTTTATGCATAAAAGATATTTTTTATTAAAAGAGTGATTTTCATCATAAATGATTTGTATGCATAAACATATGCATAAAAGATTTTTTATATATATTAAAAGTGTGATTTTCATCATAAATGATTTTTATGCATAAAAGATATTTTTTATTAAAAGAGTGATTTTCATCATAAATGATTTGTATGCATAGACATATGCATAAAAGATTATTTTTTTATATTAAAAGTGTGATTTTTATCATAAATGATTTTTATGCATAAAAGATATTTTTAAATTAAAAGAGTGATTTTCATCATAAATGATTCATATGCATAAACATATGCATAAAAGATTTTTTTTATATTAAAAGTGTGATTTTCATCATAAATGATTTTTATGCATAAATATATGCATAAAAGATATTTTTTTATTAAAAGAGTGATTTTCATCATAAATGATTTGTATGCATAAACATATGCATAAAATATTATTTTTTTATATTAAAAGTGTGATTTTCATCATAAATGATTTTTATGCATAAATGGATGCATAAAAGAAATTCTTTTATATTAAAAGTGTGATTTTAATCATAAAAGAAATTCTTTTATATTAAAAGTGTGATTTTCATAAATGATTTTTATGCATAAATGGATGCATAAAAGAAATTCTTTTATATTAAAAGTGTGATTTTCATCATAAATGATTTTTATGCATAAATGGATGCATAAAAGAAATTCTTTTATATTAAAAGAGTGATTTTTATCATAAATGATTTTTATGCATAAATGGATGCATAAAAGAAATTCTTTCATATTAAAAGGGCGATTTTCATCATAAATGATTTTTATGAGGATAAAAGTGTGATTTTCATCAGAATTAGATTTTATGCATAAATAGATGCATATAGAATTTTTTATATTTAAATAAGGGTTCTCTTAATCCTCTGTTTAATTTTCACAAAAATTAAAAAAATGAATAAGTAGATAATCTATGAGAGGAAATGCTACCGTTTCATATTCACTAAGATGGTAATGAGAAAATTCAATTAAACTATCGAAGTCGGAGATCGAGATAAATGATTATTTTATTCCTCAAAGAAATTCATGTTTAGTTTAGAAATCTGTAAGCAAATATTCAACGAACGAATTTTAGAAAAAGAGATAAATGATTATTTTATTCCTCATAGGAAATTCATGTTTAGTTTAGAAATCTGTAAGCAAATATTCAACGAACGAATTTTAGAAAAAGAGAAATTGAAATATTATCTTTCGAGAAAGATAGTTTAGGAAGAACCTTTCTAGACCCAAACTTTGATTCAGACTATTGACCAAGATCTAATTCCTTCATCAGTTTCAATCAAGACGATGTGCCCAGTTCAGGAAAAATGCACTCAAAACACCCACCGAATCTGAAACTAAGTTAAGACTTTTGATTTTGATATGAGATCAAGTTAACAGAATTCAAGGAATTCTGTTTGGAATTCAGACCTGGATCTAGAAGTATTGGGATATGGATTTAAGATTTATTCATGGTATTCAAACAAAATCAAAACTGTAAACTTGCATAGAAACCCTGTTTTCTTTTTAAAGGACTGTCTTACGCCAGAATGCTGGAGGGAGCATTTGGCATATATGTTTATCTAAGGGAAGTTCGGTTGCAACAGCTGGCGGCGGGGAGTGTTCAAGGGATAGCTCACGCGGTAAAAACCTGCCCAGATCTTGACCAGCCTGGGTATGGTAAAAAATGGTGTGCTTCCGGTACGATGGGCGAGGGTCAAGGAAGCGGTCCCTGAGTGAAGTACCAGGACACCTAAGGAGGATCCTAGAGGGTTCTGACCAGGCGATGCACGAACTCGCGGTGCTTAGGACACCCATACGTATGTCGAGGAAGATATATATATGTATGTTGACGAAATGATTATTGTAATCTGTTACTAGATCTCGTTGCTAACCAGCAGGTCGCAATGGAGAGTCTAGAGTGGTACTGTTTTTGTGAAACAAGGGATTGAACGGAAATTTTGAGTTATGAAATCTGTGACCATATCTATTTTGTCAATGGATTATTTTTATATTAAAGTTTTAAAGAGGAGTGTGTGCGTATCAGTTTTTTAAAGCTAAAGTTAAGAAAGGCATTCAATTATGGGTGGGTGAGTACTTGTTTGGTTCTACCGATTCCAGTGGTAGGGTGGTGGCTAACCCATGGGCCGGATGGGGTTAGGCTAGAATCAGTAGAGTTTTAATAATCAAACTGAAAAATCTTAGGATTACGCTAGGATTCAAGTAGTTAGTTAATTCCCTGATAAATTTCTCAATTGAGTGGATCAACGGCTGTGCCTGATCTTGATTAGGAAAAAAGCATTGAAATTGCTCAGATGATCAAATTTTATCAGCGATAGTTTCCTTCTATCTAGTTTATTCAGGTGAAGGATAGTTCAGATTTGATCTCGTTAGAAAAATTCATTAAGAAAATTCAAAAAGGTGAAATCATCCTCGCTTTCCGAGCATGGGAAATTTTTTCAATTTCGGTTTTCGGAGTGACCACCAGCCTAGTCTCGTGCCCGTACATTCGAGGGCGAGGCCCCAAGTGAGAAACCTTGCCTTGCGCATGGGGGGCTGCTTCCGCTATCAACTACCGGGAGTTCACGCGGAGGGGGCAGAGGGATCTCACAGAACATCTCTTGTAGATAGTTTGTACGTGTTCCTGCAGAAGCTCCACCTCCATGTCTTGTATTTTTGAAATAAACCCCTCTTGCTTTATAATGTGATTTCTCCATCCCTTGGGTACTCCACATGGAGAATATGGGTTTGCCAAGCTCCACTTGTATCAATCTTCTGCAATATCCTAACAAGCCAAGTTCTCCTTTACCAACAAATTGCATAAAGATGATAAATTGCGGAAAGGAGGGTTTGCTCTTAATGGAGGGTCAACTGGATAGAGATGTCCATCAACCCAAAGATCTACATTTTTCTCCTTAGCTATCCTATGAGCTTGGACAGATTGTGCATCAATAGGATGGGTTTTTTTAGAGCTGCCATACTCTTCAGGAATACGAATGTGTAAATCAACCTTTCGTTTTCTAGCTTCAGAAGGGGCTACACACACAGCTTGCAAAGGCTCCATAGCTAAGCAGAGAAAGAAGCTAAAGCAGAGAGATCCTCATAGGGGAGAGAGAGAGAGAGAGAGAGAGAGAGAGAGAGTGAGTGAGAGAGAGTGAGTGAGAGAGACTGTTAAAACTTTGCTGTTGTGGGACAGGTTTAACACAAATCCATTTTTCTAAGTAGAAAATGATATTTTTGATATACAAATATACTAACATGGAGTTTTTCATCAATAAATTACATTTATGAGAAAATTTTAAAAATAATAATTTTTGGGGTCCCCACAATTTCGGGATCTCATGGATGTAGTGGTTCTTGACAGTTAGTTATGTTTATGGGGTTGTGGGGACCTGACAGTTAGTTATGAATATATTGGCTCTTGACAGGCTTCTGACGTGACCCTTGAATTATAAGCTTTTTGGAGGGAAAAAATTATTTTCATCATACATATTGGTTGGGTGGTGTTTTTTCCACCTCAAAATGTAAAAAAATAAAAAATAAAAAATTTTCACTTTTTGGGGCCCACCTAAATACGAGAATGTTTTGCTGATGTGGAAGGGAGATATGGTGGGAGTTAATGAGAAAGGAGATTTCAAATTGACAATAAAGATTCAATTTGTAGAGAGTGAAGATAAAAATTTCAAAAAGTAAGAGAGAAAGTATGAGAAAAGTCAAAAAGTAAGAGAAAGAGTATGAGAATATTCCCTTTAAAAAGTGAAACTAGGGGGGTATGGCTGATGTGGCAAGGCAAAAAATAGGGGTCATCATAGCCTTTGTCTCCCTTAAGCCCAGCTTTTTAAGCTCTAATCCCTTAAAATTAGGAATCCTTTTTAGGAGGCCCTTTTTGGGTCCAAAAAATTCCTAATGTGCAAGCCATCCAAGCTAAAGAAACGGAGAGAGAAATTAGAAACCCAACTCTCATAGTACTAATGGCACCTGTGAGACGTCTCATGGTGAATTTCGTTGAGAGGTCCAAACACTGTGCCACCTCATGTGGGAAGAGGTAGTCGAGGACTAGCACCTCACATTCCCCCAGCACCCTTTGTTCCAATTATACGACCAACATGACAAATTCCACAAGCACATGCTAGACCAGTAGTAGTCAATAACCCTGCCAGATATGTTGCCCCACATCATGGATACTATCCATACGCACCCCCTCTAACAGCCACACCATTGGACATAGCGCGTGCGGACCTTTTAGGGATGGTGAGAGAAATGGGAAGGGGGGTTGCACAAGAGCTTGTAATAGTAGCAAGAGAACCAAGAGCAACACAAGTTAAGCACGTGCACATTGCAAAATTTTTACGAAGTTGGGATGGTGATCCCATCCAACACTTCGAGATGTTCAAGCAAGGGTGAAACCTATGTCTAAAATTTGTGCATTCAGTCTAACTCTAGATGGAAGAGTGGGACAATGGTATCGTGGGTTAAAACCTAAGGAGAAGGTTGACTTCAACATAGTCAAAACACTATTCATTCTCGGATTTTCGTGAAGTGGTGTGAAGTAGTGGAGTGCTACAATTCAAATTGGTTATCTCCAGCAAACAAAACAAAGGATAATCTCTAGAGTCTTCTAGTGAGTAAGCTCTTCTCCTAGATTTATTTTAAGAACCATTAGAACCACCACCAAATGTTGTTAGTGCAGAAGCTGAGGACAAGGAAAAAGAGAACGATGAGTTTTCAAATGAACCAAAGCACCCCATTTTCACAAGTAATTAGGGATGAGTTTCTAGATGAATGTAAGAAATTATAAAATTTTCAATGAACCAAAGCACCCTATTTTCACAAGTAATCAGGGATGAGTTTCTAGATGAATGTAAGAAATTATAAAATTTTTCCCACGGAAAGAGCATATTCAGATTTTGTACACTATTGCTGGCCCTAGTCCCCCGTCGAGTGAACACAATTATAGAACCAGGGAAATAATAGGCCTAACAAATTTTCTATCCAACCATATCTAGGCCCTAATCGGAACCTTATTGCAAGGAAATACCCACTTGTGGGAGGATCTTAGAGACTAGATGGAAGGAAGATTGCAAGCCCGTGTAGGCAAGCAAGAGGAATTTGATGATGATGAATCAAGTTAACAAGCATCTACATCGCCGAAAGCAAAGCCTGAGATTGCTAGGGTACCAATCAATAAGGTTGGGCATTACTTTGAGGAGACGAATATAATGTCGTTCTACCCGTGATCTATAAGGACAATCAAGTCATCGCAATCTTGGATTGTGGAGCTGGTGTCAGCATCATCATTACTAAACAATGCTATGAATTCCAAGGAAAACCACCTCTTGATATACTATAGAAGTGATTGTGAAGTTAGCAGATGGAAACACAACTAAACCAACTCTTCGAGATGTAAAAATCAAAACATTAGGCATGAGCTTTATGCACACCGTCAAGATGTAAAAATCAAAACTTTAGGCATGAGCTTTATGCACACCTTTATGATTATGAATATTGAGAGGCTAGGTTCCTATGAAATGATCCTCGATCAACCTTATCAAAATATGGGTGCCAAAGAAACTCTTAGAAACCCACAGATACTATGAGGGAAATGACTGTGTATGGATTCCAAAGCACAGTCTCAAGGTAAAAACAACTACACAATTTGAACCCCATATATCAAGGGAGACCAAGAAATGGGTTTCGAGACCAAAAAGCAACCAAGATCAAGTAACCACAAAGGATATCGATTATCATGAACAAGCATTAAAAAATCCCCCAACAAATGAATTTTTTTAGGAGATTCTTCTCTCTTTTCCTCCCAAATTGGATAATGTACCAACTCCGTTGTATCAAGAGAGGGAAATTCCAAAAAAGAGTACCGACATTATGTTACAAAACATGAAGCCAATCATCGTGCCAGGCAAACAAGATACAAATCAGCAAGTTCAACAGACTGCTATAACTACAAAAGTTGCACATGATTGGATGTGGACAATATCTTGTTCACCTAACACACGTGCATCAACAACCCTCTCGTCACAATTTTCCCAATGGTTAACTTGATGCTACTACACACCGGTTTAGTAGTAGTGAAATTTTGTTTTAAAACTTTTTCCCTTGTACATACCATCAACTTAAATTGTACATATACATTAGAGGGGAGATAAATTTATTAAAAATTATACAAAATAATATTAAAAAAAAAGAAATAATATAATAATTCAAGAAAAACCATGTAAAAAAAGTTAAATATGCAATGCGTGCATCAACACAAATGGCCAAAAGAATGGTCAATAAGCCTTCAAAGGGTAACTTGAATGCAGGTCATAGACTTCACTTGGATCGACACAAGCGTACCCTTGCTGGGATACAGATTGCATGGAATGGTACTATCAAGGGGAGTTAAGTATCCCACTTTTCTAGACCCACTCACATTATTTCTATGTGACACTAGGAGAGAGATGCTGCAAGAGTGCATTTGTTAACTTGTTTTTTTGCAATTCTCATTGCAACATGCCTTGCTTGTAAACTTTGCATGCTATCTCTAGCATTCCATTTATGCTGGCATTGCCACACATATTTTCGATGCAATGGGACAAGAATACTTCAATCTATGGTAGGAGAAACCCCACAAAGACATGATGATATTAGTGTGTGCTACCTTGTTAGTGGGCCCTATCAAGTAAGAACTCAACTAGAAAAACTTATAGAGCAATGGTGATGAAGGGAAAGGCATTAGGCACTCACACCATCATTCTATGACATAATGTTACCATTTGTTTGTGCCTTTTGGGCAACAGTGACTGATTTCAAAGATATTTTCCATGGACAAAGTTTCCTTAGTCATTTAGCGGTCATACACATGCCTTTCCATAGTCAAGAGGCACTTACATCATTGCCACCTGCCACCATGGGACAGAACCACCCAATCACAAGGAAGATGACCCTAGTAACACAGAATCACCACATGCTTACTAGCTATGGGCTATTCGATTGATGATCTCTTACACTAAACACCTGACCAGGAAACTTTAAGCAGTTGTAATTTTCATAATTTATCTAAGACTTTGGTTTTATGTGTAGAGTTTACTAGGTTTTATCACTCTAAGCTTTAGAAAATAAATGACTGCAAACAACAACATAATCTTCTGGTACTTAAACATGTGTATTCGTTACTCACTCACTTTGTGTTATTTCTTTCTTAAGTATTTGTTAACGAGTGTGTAAATTAGTAGCAACAATAAACTGGTCTAAATTTCCTATAGTTTGTTGCTTTATGATTATTTTCTTGGATGCTTCACTTGAATAGTATTATCCTATCAATCCTAGACACAATTTAGATATGCCGAGTTCTTTGACTTACTTCTAGTACAACCACTTTAATTTATATTCTAGCTTTATAGGTGGGTTGTAAGTGGGAGGGTTGTAGTTTACTTAAACATTATTACGATATTACAACTTAAAAAAAAAAGACCAAGAAGATAACCATCGCCATGCAAATACTTGTTGGTAGGTCCTTTGGACACACGTGTGAGACGATGCCTTAGAACCAAATCCTAGGTCTTCATGGGGTGGGACCTTGTGTCTAAACAATGCTAAAAGAGCTAGAAAGACCGAAGAAAAAAAAGAAAAAAAAAAAAGAAAACGAGTGTTGACAGTAAAACATTTTCCTACCACATAACAACTTCACATATAGTCTAGATATGATTGGGTTGGTTTAACTAGAAAATAATATAGAGACTGAGGTCATAATCATAGGCGTGCTCTTAAATCCTATTTAAGTTTTGATAGATTAGTCCTATTCCATAACCTAGCCCGAGCAACAATGATACATTTTAGTAGCAAACTTAAGAGATGAAGACCAGTTGTATTTGCGATATGTGCATGTGCAATTATAATTGCTATGTTAATGTTAATGTTTATGTGTCTACTTCAATAACATTTCACTGTTGGTCTTCTTATCTTGCAGATCTAATGAAGGTTGGTCAACACACAACTTCCTCCATATGGCATAAACTTATCTTTACCAATAGATTCTATGGACGGAATCTACAACAAGAAGGGGGGTATGTTAACCACCTTGGTTAACATGGTTTCAGATACCACTCGACAACGACAAACATGAATTATGCTCATCTACATAAAGTTTGACCACCCAATCTAGTGGCGCCTGACACTTGTCTATGGCCGTAAGTGACATGTTCGAAGAGGCAAGAGATTTTCGAGGATAAAGAATGAAGAGTGTATTATGAGAAGTGTATTTGCATATTGTATAAGGCTAAATTATGAGCCAACCATTGCATATTGCATTGGGCATCTTGAGTAGACACACTTTGAGTGAGTGTGAACACTATTGCCTTCTTGTATATATATCAAATTTCTTTCATAATTGAGGAATCTCCCCATTTTACTCTATTACTTGTGTTGAAGAGCCTCTTGTGAGGGAGAGTGCTTACCTCAAGACTACCCTTGCTATTGAAAAGGAAAAGAGAAGGAGCCAAACTTTCCCTCAATGGAAGTAGTAGCGACCTACAATTCTAGATGGTGGCAAGTCCTCGAATGATAAATAAGGTAAGCCCCGAGCACATAGACGAGCCTTAATAGATGGAGACATGAGTGAACTAGATGAATTATGATGATGATGATATGGTAACACATATTCAATAAATATTGTAGATTGGATGATCGAATTTAGCATGAATGAAGTTGACATTAGAATGGATTAAATCCATTGTATTTGATATTGATAATGTGGCATGACAAATTCAAACATGCGTGAGTGAACTAAGATCATCGATTTAATGACATGGTAGCATTGGTATGTGATCATATGGATTTGATCCTAGATGGATTTGGTCTTAAAATGGCCTAAGAAAACATTGATGACATGGCGAGATGCATTACTAGGATCAAAATAGGCATGAATAAACTTCTCACATACAACTTTGATAATGTGACACATACAGATTCAATTGAATACAGTGATTTTGATAGATTGAACTTTATCCTCCTCAGCCAAATTTTACAAAATTTAAATCCTAATTTTGGTCTTCTCTAGCACAGATCTCCAGCATTTTTCCTTTTCTCCATAAGTTCAAGAGCTTACTTGGAGTGCAGGTTATAGAGTTGAGCGCAAGGGGAGTGTTGAGATGTTGAGCTCAACTAGTGTGGTTGTGGACGACATGCTAGGATGACAGCTCCACACTCATACCACTAGTGTAGTTGGTGAGATTATGGATGATATACCACCAGAGCAGTTTATAGGCTATGTGGTTGTTTTGATTCACTAGAGTTATGCATATAGTCAAGTTCACAGTATGGATCGACCTTATATGTTTTAGTGGGAGAGTACTTTCCCTTATAGTATGTACTCTTATCTTTATGTTATAGTTTTAGAGAAGAGAAGAGTAGAAGAAAATTCAGCCATCCATCTCTCTTTTGTGTTTATCTACTCTTGCATGTGTGTGTTTGCCTTACAAGGAGCTTAAGCTCACCCTCTCCCCCACATTCTTCTTAATTTCCATCATCATATGCATAATGAAATGCTCAAGACCAGTTCCTTTAGGTCCACACATTAGGTCAAGTTCTCTTTTCATGGCCTAGTGCTCTAGGACTCTTAAGGATTAGCCATGTCTCGTTTCATATTTATAATGGGCAGATCAACGAGGAATCAACTCTTCACACATCACTCCCTGTTAATGGAACCTCCTGTGTGGAGTCATATACATCTCTTCCTCTAAACATGTAGTTGGAGCCTGTCCACCTTTGAGACGTTTCTTCTAACCAGACCTTAGTATAGGGAGCATAGTTCACTCGTTCAAGAGGTTGCTTCGACGCTACTCGCCCAATTTCCATGTTGGGAGCACACACTTATTGCTTTTCTTGAAGAGGGTCATGACCTAGGAAGACGGACCCATGTGGAGGTACCACATAGGTGACACTTACCTGGTAGCTTTCACTATCGCGCATTGCCACCCCATCAGTGCACTGAACTTAATTATGTCACATGCAAGGATCCTGATGCATCGCATCGTATATAGGTCCACACGACTTGCAATGCCTTCCTGACAATTGCATTAATCATTGCATCATGTCCACATGACTTGCAATGCCTTCCTCACAATTGCATTGATTATTGCATTCACAATCAATATAAAATAGTCCTTTTGAATTAACCTTGGAATCATAAAAACCAAGACAAAAATCATATATACATCATTAAGATTCATTCAATTATTATTTCTTGGCATTATGAACACATCATACACCCTTCTCACCAAGGCTTCACATTCATAACTTGAGTCTATTTTATCAAATTGTTCCTCATATACCTAACATCTTGGTGAGTTAAATTTAGGTAAAGACCCTAAATCTAAAGTTGATTCATCATTAGGTAGTTTAGTCTCTTATGTTAAATTTAGGTAAAGACCCTAAATCTAAAGTTGATTCATCATTAGGTAGTTTAGTCTCTTATGGTTTAAGGGAATAAGACGACCAAGAGTTTATCAATTCTTAACAAGTACTTTTATTTAATAAAGAAAATGATTAAAAATTTATATCAAAAGAACCAACCTGATCTTAGGATATGTGGGGTGATAGCTAATTAGGGTAGCCTTGAACTTGGTCTTATTTGTTGTTGGACATGAATCCATTGATAGTGTAACTCTAATCTTCTCACACAAGATCCCATCAACATGAGGAGATCATTAAAACTATTCTTTAAGCTTTTTCATACTCTCGGGGGAGAAGCACACGCATTGGAAGTAGGCCACCTACTTACCAAGGTAAACTTGGACTTAATTATGCAAGATTGCCTAGGAATGTTAATTGACACATAGGGATAAGTATTCTAGCAATAATTTCATATCTCATAAATCACTTCCTATGCTTGAGGAAAGGATCCCCAACACTCATCGATAATTCCCCCATCCACAATCAATAGGATAGAGATACTATCCTTGAACAATGCTTTTTAATCCTTAATACTGCTACAACATCACTTTAGTATGAAAAATGGAGTCATCCTCTTATTTGAATGCTTTCAAATCATCTTAAGAAACCTACCTAAAGAGCATAAAGTGATATTATCTGTGTAGGCATAACAGGGCTAGTGTATTATAGCCGGTCAAACATTTCTTATAGGGGTGTAAAGTAGTTAAGTGGCTATATAGTTGGGATTATGGCTCATTTGTGAGTAGTTCTAGTTGTGGATCTCTTCTACATTGGGTTTGATGTATCCCAAGGGTCCCAACTAGTGGTTAGCCCATTGGCAAGCAATGCCAATGTAACAACGGTGATGGATGGGGTGCATGGTATGGGACATGCAAGCTTTATGGGCACGTGATTGGAAGGGTTGTGCTGGTTTCTAGCTTTCTATCTTGGTGGGTGGCTTACCACCACATGTGGTTTGGAGCCTAAGGTTCACTGGACAACAGATACTAGCCAAACCCTTATATTTTCTCTTTGTTGTTTTGTAATCATTTAATGCCAAGTAATGGACAAGCTTCATGGATGGTAAACAGTGAGAATTGGTCTTGGGAAAGCACACAAGTAAGTGGAATCTTATTGTGATGTGTTTCATTTGGTATTAGAGACCAACTAATGCTCAAAAGAAATTATTTCTTATCCTTGTGTTGGTGTGTTTAAATTAAAAATATCGGTTGAGTTATTTCTGAGAATTATGGTAGTTTTTTGTTCAATAAATATGATTGGTTAAACAACCAAATTCAAAGAGAAATTAGAGTCTTTCATTTGATTAATGTATTTAATTGTTGTCATTTATTATTGCTTTGTCGATCAAATTTTTGGGCACACTTTGAATGATGCTAGTCAATATTAGTTAACGAAATTGATAATAGAATTTTAAAGTTGGTTAAAAGGTGATTAATGTTGATGATTGAATGGGAGAGATAATTAGGGTTAGAGTTCATGTGTGGGAGACATACACAGAGAAGAAGGGAGAGAGAGAGAGAGAGTTGTGGGGATAAGTCAACTCACCAAGGAATGAGTGTGTGACTCCCCTAACACACATGTATATTGCACTAGTACACATAGTGCACTTAGTACATTAAAAGTACTAAGTGTACTATGTACTATAACTTAGAGATAATTAGGGTTAGAGTTCATGTGTGGGAGACATACACAGAGAAGAAGGGAGAGAGAGAGAGAGAGAGAGTTGTGGGGATAAGTCAACTCACCAAGGAATGAGTGTGTGACTCCCCTATCACACATGTATATTGCACTAGTACACATAGTGCACTTAGTACATTAAAAGTACTAAGTGTACTATGTACTATAACTTATGGGCTTGTACACACTATAAGGGTGGGCATAATGCCTTTACCCCAACAACCTCCCACTTAAAGGCAAAGTGCCCTTAAGTAAAGGAAAAGAAAAATCAGCATGTACATGATAATATACAAGACCATATCAAGGCTGAAACTGGCCTCATCCACCAATGCCCATCAAAAGTGTCTGCAATGAGCAAACCGCTCCGGAGGCAAACTCTTTGTCAACAGATCAGGCGGGTTGTCATCCGTATGAATCTTAACAAGTTGAATTTGCTTGTTCTCTATCACCTCTCTGATGAAGTGATACTTCACATCCACATGCTTCGTCTTTGCATGAAAGACATGGTTCTTTGCCAACTGGATGGCACTCTGACTGTCACAATGCAACAATGGAATATCCCCTGTATAGCCCAAATCAACCACCACTAACCAAGATAGCCATAATGCCTCCTTGCAAGCCTCTGTGGGGCTGCAATATACTCGGCCTCTGTAGTAGATAAGGCAGTGCACTTCTGCATCCTGGATATCCATGACACAGCACCTCCTGTGAATGTAAACACATAACCGATAGTAGACTTCCGGTTATCTGGATGACCGGCATAATCCGAATCCGTGTGTGCCCTTCAGGTATCTCATGACACCTTTCACTGCTTCCCAATGCTTCTTGCCAGGGTTGGCCATGTATCTAGAAACCACTCCCACTGCAAATGCAATGTCCGGCCTAGTAGCAACCATGGCATACATGAGACTGCCACCACAAGCTGAAGCATACGGAATCTTGGCCATATCAGCCCTACCACTATCTGACTGTGGGCTGTCCATAGCACTGAGTTTCACATATGGAGGCAAAGGAGTACTAGTCTTCTTCCCCTCGTCCATATTGAACCTCTGCAAAGGAGTACTAGTCTTCTTCCCCTCGTCCATATTGAACCTCTGCAAAACTTTGCCAATGTATTCCTTCTGAGACAAATACAACACATGCTGATTTCTGTCCCGAAGTATCCGCATACCCAAAATGTGATTTGCATCACCCAAATCCTTCATATCAAAGTTTTGATGCAGCCTCTTCTTCAAGGCATCCATCTCTTTACAAGATTTTCCAGCAATCAACATATCATCAACGTACAAGATGAGGATCAATAGACTGCCAGTGATCTATGTCACTTCTCCTGAAATTTTGGGATTTCATGAATGTATCAAATTTGTGATACCATTCCCTTGGTGCCTGTTTGAGCCCATAAAGACTCTTTTTCAGCTTGCATACAAGCTTCTCCTTTCCACTTACTGCATGTTGCATATATATCTCCTCATGGAGATCGCCGTGAAGAAAAGCAGTCTTCACATCCATCTGAATCAAATCCAGATCATCATGCGCAACCAAAGCTAACACAGCTCTAAGTGTGGTCATTTTGACCACTGGAGAGAAGATCTCATCAAAGTCCACACCATATTCCTGCTTGAAGCCCTTAGCCACTAACCTGGCTTTGTATCTTGGGCTTTGCATCAGGTGCAACTTTGAGCCTGTAAACCCACTTGCATGGTAAAACCTTCTTGCCTGTAGGCAAATGCACCAACTTCCATGTTCCATTTTTGTGCAGAGAATCCATCTCTGACTTCATGGCACGCTCCCATAGAGCCTTGTCTGCCCTCTGTAAAGCCTCCTTATAACATGAGGGCTCCCCACAGTCAGTAAAGCATCAAGTAGTCAACCCCTGGAACAAACCTGTCAGGGGCTCTGAAGGGTCTAGTGGACCTCCGTACCCAATGACCATCATTTGCAGGTTGCTGTCCAGCCTGCATATCACCCATTGGTGGCTCCTGTTCCATGCCATAAGGCTGAAATATCATGCCCGGTATCTCCTCTAACTGTGGTATATCCATAGGGATATCTTCTGCCATCTCTGGCTATCCATTTAGACCATTTTCAGCACCATTTAAGGGCTAGTTTTGCTACTATAATGGCTGATTTACAGCCCTTGGTTGTTGTCCATGATGTCCATCATCATCAAAGATGACTCTGCTAGGCTCCTGTTGCCTTGCAGGCTCCTTATACATGCATGTTTCATCAAAAATGACATCATTGCTGCGTATAATCTTTCTATTCGCGGGATCCCAAAGTCTATACCCCATTTCACCTCTGTCACCATATCCTAGGAATATGCATTTGTGAGACTTAGGATAAAGTTTGGTGTGCATTTCCCTGCGTATGTGCACGTACGCAACGCAACCAAACACTCAAGTGCTTGTATGACGGAAGCTTCTCTGTCCATACTTCCTCTGGCACTTTCCCACCAAGCCTCGTGTTAGGTGACCTGTTTATAAGATGAACGGCTGTCATAACAGTTTCATCCCAAAAACCATGAGGTAACGCAGCATGTGACAACATAGAACAGACCTTCTCCTGAATAGTCCTGTTCATCCTCTCTGCTGTCCCGTTTTGTGGAGGATCATAAGGAGTAGAGAGCTCCCTCTTGATGCCTTTAGCATCACAAAAGTCCTGAAACTGTTTGGACATATATTCTCCACCATTGTCGGAACGCAAAGCCTTCAGTGTTTTGCCAGTTTGATTCTCAACAAGAGCAACAAACTTCTCAAACACTGAGAATGTATCACTCTTCAAACGAAGAGGATAAACCCACACCTTGCGTGTGGCATCATCAATAAAAGACACAAAATATTTTGCCCCTCCCAAAGAAAGCTGAGGCATCTCACATACATCTGTATGCACAAGCTCTAACTGAGCATCTTTCTGTCCAAGAGCTTTCTTGTGGGGGCACTGGAGTTGCCTGCCATATATACAATGCTCACAAAACTGAAAACTTGAAAACTTTAGAGAAGGCAAGTAACCCAAACGAGACAATTGCTCCATTCCCTTGACACTCATGTGTCCCAACCGGCTATGCCACATAGAAATTTCCGGCAGCTCGGTTGCATTTACATTAGCATGGTGACAAACACCTGCATGCATGAAGTAAAGAGTGTCCACCTTAGAGCCTCTGGCAACAACCAGTGAGCCCTTACTAATTTTCCACTTTCCACGACCAAATGTGGTAACATAATCAGCATCATCAAGCTGTCCAGTAGAAAGAAGATTCTTCTTGATCTCAGGCACATGCCTGACATCATGGAGCATAAGCTGTGAGCCATCTGAAAACACAAGCCTCACATCACCTCTGCCAAGAATCTTGCATGCATGGTTATCACCCAAATAAACTACTCCTTCATTGCCAGCAGTATACCTGACAAACAAGTCTCTGCAACCTGTGACATGAAAGGAGGCACCTGAATCAATGATCTGTGAGTGCATACCATGACCACCTGTAAGAAGTGAATGGGCATCAAGTGAAGACGTAAATAGTAGGACCTCATCCTCACTGTCACCTGCATGTGACACATTGATTTCTTCAATTTTAACTCCACTTTTGCCCTTTGGGCATCTTTGGCTTCATCTTTGTCTTTGTCTTTGCCTTTTCCCTTTCCTTTTGATCATTTTTCCATTTGTAGCATTGCTTTTTGATGTGTCCCTTTTTGCCACAATAATGGCATTCCAAGTCCTTTTTGGAGCGAGACTTGCTCCTTCCCCGTTCTTGGCTTTTTCCCCTTTGCTGGGATCTCCCACGTGCATTCATTGCATTGGACTTTCCAACAGAGTTGTTTTTCCTGTTCATCTCTTCTTGAAGATGAGCACCCTCAACATCTGCATATGACAACATAGCATTCGAATTGCTAGTGGCTGTCCTGAATGTGTCCCAACTCTCTGGCAAAGTGCATAAGAGAAAGGTGGCTTTGAACTCATCGTCCATTGCCAACTTTTGATTGATAACTTGGCTGACAATACCATTAAACTCATTTAGATGGGCTGTCAGACGCCCCTTCCTTCATCTGAAGACCTATGAGTTTCTTCAACCAATACACTTTGCTTGAGGCACTTTGCTGGGCATACAAGTCCTGCAATCTTTGCCACATTCCCCAAGCTGTCTTCTCTTCAACGAATGCTGAAAAGTAAAGAGTCTGACACAGACAACATGATAGTAGATCTTGCCAGCTCATCCATATCTTCCCACTCTTCAGCAGTAAGAGAAGCGGGCATTACACCCCTTTCTTTGATAGGCTTGTGCTGCTTCTTCTGGAGCAACACATTATAGCACTGGGTTTGCCAAATATCATAGTTATGTGAGCCTTCAAGCTTCTTGATGTGAAGTAATGAAGAGCTCTCACCTATGGTTGCCATAGCAATATGCAACCTGTCAATGCCTGACTCCCTGCAAAATGTGCAAACACTGCACCAAAAGCACACAAAGTGCTCACAGTTATTCTCCCAAGCTTTATCTCCCACTGCAGAAGCACAAATGCAACTCTACTCCCACTATATGTGATGAAATCACCAAAATCTGGTTGCTGCAGATTTAGGACAGCACCTTAAATGTGCTCTGTTCCCCTTCCAAAGTACTGTACAGCAGTACTAAGTGCTCACCAATGATGTACCAAACCTGTACCGGCAAGTACATCAGCTGAAATTGAACCTTTTGCTCACTCAAACTAATGTGCAGCCATGCCAAAACTTGTACAAAGCTGTACCAAATCTATACCAGTAGGTACAGTAGCAATAAATGCTCTCTTGACTGTCCAAAAGAGTGAAAATCAGACTTTTACAGTCCCGAACAGTGCATACAACAGTCCCGAACAGAAATTGGGCAAAAGCCCCTTGACTGCAAGCTGATTTCTGAGGATTCAAGGCATAAAAGTCTTGCCTGTTGCTTTGCCAAGCTTAACAAGCATAAAATCTTGAAAAGCCCCTTGATTTAAGATCAATTGCTGATCATACATGGTACATTGACGCACATGAAGCTTCCCCCTGGCCACATATACATCCAATACATGAAAGCCCCTTGATTTATAGGCACATTGAGTGCTTGTCAGGCATCAACACGTTGCCCAAAGCATCAACTGCGAGTGCCTGCATGCAAATCAACTTAATCGGCACAAAAGCCCCTTGATTTGCACTGCAATTTGCTGCAATTTTGCCCGAATGTGCGATTTCTCACATCATACAGCATGTATGAATGCTTAATTGCACAAATACATCAAAAGCCCCAAATTTTGACATCCAATTTCTTGCAAATTGATCCTGATTGTGACCAATGTCACCCAATTTTTGCCAATTTTGCTCAAAAATTGAGCAATTCGGCACCTGTACCTGCTCAATTGATTGAATTGATAAGAAATTCCCAAAATTGAAGGCAGATACCTCTTAATTTCTGAATTTCTCTGGGATTTGCAGGCTGAATTTTGTTGTTGCAGGAGAGGGAGGGGGGCACGTCTGATGCTGCTGAATCGGATGCTTCTTGTGTTGATGCTGATGCGCCTGCTACTACTGCAGTTGTAAGGATGGCTGGGTGCGCCTGGTTGGCTGAGCAGCCTATGCTGCTAGCTGGGGTTCGTGTAGGTGTACCGCACTATGCAGCTCCGCAGTCTGCCTTCGCCTATGAAATAGCCTTCCAAGCACACAAAAAGACAGCAAATCCCGGACTCAAGCATGCAAAATATATGCACTGGGGCTCAGCCCATTGCCATAAAAACTGCAAGAAACACTCAAATACACTCAAGAATGGCACACACACACTATCTCTCTCTCTCTCTAAGAAACCATAGCCTTACACACACAAAGAAACCCTAAACCTAGGTTATGGCACACAAAAGATAAGCATAGAGATCATCCTCACCATCTTCTTCTTCACTCTCTTCCTCCATAGCTATGGCGTTGAAGCACAAGAGAGATGGAAGAAACAAGAAAGCAAGAGTTTGTGCCAATTGAGAGAGATTAAAAAGAACCGTGAGATTGGTAGATAAAGGTAGAGAGAGGTTGTAACCAACTTCCAACTTCCCAAACCTCCCAAATCACACGTCCTCCCTCTTTCCTCTTTTCTTTATTCAAATTTGAAAAACATTACATACTTTTAGACCTTAGGCTATGGCTTTAAATGTGTACAAGGATTATGGCTTGACTTGTCAACACAAGAGAGAGTTTATATGCTTTGGCTTGTGATATGCGAACCCGCTAAATTGCCAAGCATTTACAAAGTTGGACATGCGTACAAATCATACGGCAACAAGTGTATGTCTAGGCTTGGATACAAAATAAACATGGGATAACATCATTCTTATTTGAGAAAAGCTGCATCTTCTTAGCCTATTTGATGTCAAAATTGGAGGCTATCAGCCTACTGGTTAGCGCTTCTACACGCTTCTACTGCGTTCACATATTGCTGCCTTCGCTACCTCCGCCTGGTGTGAACAAGGAGCAGACCCTGACCAGAATAGGACTGGCGAAGGAAGGCCAGTCGCGTGTAGTGCTATCCACGAGGTAGGCGGGCGTCAATACAATAGGTGAACACGCCTACAAGCGAGCTCCTAAAGAACACGCCGACTCGTGAGAGGAAGGCCAGTCTCGCGTGGTGGTGGTGGGCGTGAGTAGGTTGCCAGGCTACCCGTCGCACGTCGCCGAACTTGCCCAGGGCCAGCGTTGCTGTTGACGCGAACTTGAATCCAGGTACAACGCTCACGTATTGCTGCCCAGCGCTGACACCTAGTCGACGTATTGCTGCCCAACGTTGACACCTAGTCGACCTGCTTGCTGGCGGCGTTTAGCTCCTCACCTGCTGTGCGAGCGCTGCTGCAACTGTCACACTGCCTACGACTTGGTTTGCCCTGTTCTGCACAGGGCAGCTTCACATGTGCTTTAGCACCTACAAGAGATTCTACCCACGCAGCACACACAGGCGACCAGTTCTGATGCAGCACGCAGGTCCGTACAGTACATGCAGCACGCAGGTCCGTACAGTACATGCAGGCTCTGATACCAGTTGAATGGGAGAGATAATTAGGGTTAGAGTTCATGTGTGGGAGACATACACAGAGAAGGGAGAGAGAGAGAGAGAGAGTTGTGGGGATAAGTCAACTCACCAAGGAATGCGTGTGTGACTCCCCTATCACACATGTATATTGCACTAGTACCCCAACAATGATGATGTTGTGTAGCCTTGTAGTCAAAGAATACTAATCTTAGGTGATTTATGATGTCATCGATGGTGCTAGCTCACACTAGTGATCGACAGGCTAAGCTTTTAACATATACTTTGGTGGATTTTACCCATAAATCTGGACTACAAGGAGGGCATTTTACCATTTCTCTCCATGGAGGTGCAAATCTTGCATGGGTAGTGGGAATTGTAAGGTGGGAAAAGGGATGCCAAGTAATCCCAAATACAAAGGTAGTGTGGAAGATAAAAGGGTATATATAGCCCTCCTAACTTCATTTGTTGGCCATTCGTCTATGTCATTTGTGGTGTGGTATCATGACACACCATGGGCATGGAAACTCTTGTTTCCAAGATGGTAGCAGAGCCTCAATTCATTGTCTAGGGCCACTTTTTTCCATGCTTTATTAGAGAGGAGTATTGAAGGTGTGAATCTTGCAATGGGTAGTGGGTAGTGGGTAGTGGGGATCACAAGATGGGAAAAGGGATGCTAAGTAATCCCACATGCAAAGGTAGTGTGAAAGATGAAAGGGTATATATAGTCCAATGGGACCCTCCTATCTTCAACACCCCCAAGCTTATTTTTTGTGAAAGATTGGAGGGTATATATAGCCCAAAGGGACCCATCCTATCTTCAACACCCCCAAGCTTGTTTTTTGTGAAATACTGGATGGTTGGTTAGGCAAAGTGGCGACCCACAGCATGCCAAAGCCTTGGTAGGCCCATGCACATGTGTGTGCCTCCAAGGGTGCTAGTGACTCTAGAAAGCATGTTGGGCATAACTATTGGCCACACCATCTTTGTCATTTGTGCTATGGTATCATGACAAACCATGGGCAATGTGGCAACTTGGAAAGAATATGTCAAACCTACAATGATCTCTTGAACAACCCACATAAATACAAGACAAATGCCTAATTTTTAGAGCCTTGGTAGGCCCATGCACATGTGTGTGCCTCCAAGGGTGCTAGCGGCTCTAGAAAGCACATTGGGCACAACGCGATTGGCCACTATCTATGTAATTTGTGCTCTGGTATCATGGCAAACCATGGGTGATGTGGCAACTTGGAAAGAATATGTCAAACCTATCAAATGATCTCTTGAACAACCCACATAAATCAAGAAAAATGCCCATTTTTTATGAGACTTTGATCTCAAGAGGGTTAGATTAAACACCTAAGGTATTTAATACTCAAGGTCTTTCATTAATTCACGTGTTTAAGCTTACACCAATCCAACATTCAAGCTTAACCCTTTTACCCAGAGTGCTGAGATCTATTCACATGAGCTTAAGTGTACATCAATCCAAGCATTCAAGCTTAACCAATTTAAAAAGGAGTAACCCTTGTTATCAAAAATGGAAGACAAGATTCTTGTTAGGTTGACCCTTTATCCAATAGTGCTAAGATCTATTCATTTAAAAAAAACAAGGAGTAACCCTTCTTATAAAAAATGGAAGACAAGCTTCTTATTAGCATTCAAGATTAACCACTTTATCCAATAGCGTTAAGATCTATTCGTTACAAAAAAAAAGGAGTAGCCCTTCTTATCAAAATTGGAAGACAAGCTTCTTGTTAGCTTGGCTCATAGAGTCTACTTGAATCAAGTTTACTCACATGGACCAACCTTTGCTAACACTATGTAAGCAAGCCCATCACGCAACCAAGACCATCACTAATGGAGGTGAAACAAGTGAAGAAAATGATCAAAAGAGAGGGTATAAATTTATGTAAACTTTCAGCCTGCTTATGGAGTTATTAACACACTTATCATGCTTAGTAAGAGATTAATAATGAACATGGATTGCTTAGCAAGCACTATGGGAAGCCAATGCTTCTTACCTTGAGGGATTTAATGAAGAGAAGAGCTTGTAGCAAGCCTCCTAAAAGCAATCGATTATGATAACTAGATTATGCATATGCTTTAGGCTAATACCAATTTATAGACAAGTATTAAATGCCTAGGTGTCACCACTCCTTTACTCATTCACATGGGCTTCTTACTACTTCACCTGAGGATGTATTAACTACTAAAAAAATATCAAGCATGTAGCTTCATTCTAGAATCCTCCAACTCCTAGATCATGTGTAACAAGTTTTCAAATGACTCGAGGTTAACTCTACTTATATTTTTACACTAAGGTCTACAACCCTTTCAAATCATTCAGATTTATGTTTCTCCCTTCTAGCCTTGGGTTCCCACTAGTTTTCTTACTTACCCAAGGTTTAATTTACCTGGGTCCAAATGCGCGCGATTCACTTCAGTCTTTTTATCAAAAGCTCTAATATGAACCTTCTCACACTTGGGCTAGCCATGTGGTTCTGTTCATGTTCTATTGTTACAAAAGTTCTTGGATAGATAAATATTTGGGCGATAAATTTTGGGATGCTACATGACTGTATTTGGGCTCCAAATGAATATTTCTACAGATTTCCCAACTATTCTAACTTCATGGTTTCCATCCCAACTTGTATTTTAAAAATATCTCTGGTTTGAGTTCCAAACAGAGTTTTGCCTTCACATACAAGTTCCCGAGAGATTGAATATATTTTTAAAGTTTAGATAGATTTTTAAAGTCTCTCTCTATATGTTCATACTATTCAAATGAAGCGTTTTTCTTATCGGATTATTCCAAAATTTATATAATAATTGGAGGACATATCTTAATGGATGCCCTCAAAATGATTTGATACAGATGATTAAGATACCCATATAACTACTAGGCGACGATCCTAGTAATAAGATGAACTCTAAAATTCTCACTTTGTTGTTGTCTGGTTTGCAATCTGTTAGCCCCTCTACGTCCCTGGGATCAAAAGAAAAATTTCCATTCAAACAATTTTCCAAAATCCAATTCTATTTCTCTGAGTTAAATTTTCTCTCTTTAGGTTCTTACTTAATGAATAAAAAGATTTCAACTTACCTGCATGGAAACTTATTAGGGAGGGATCTTACATCTTCCCCAACTTGACAAATTGAGATGTCCTCATCTTGCAAAATGGGTATAATCTCTCAACAAATCCTCCTCTTTTTCCAAGTGGCATCTTTTATTAGAATAAAATGTCTGTTTAATCAGGCACTCTCTCAAGATTTTGTTCCTGAGAAGTTTCTCTTGGACATTTGGAACTGTCTTTAGTTCTAGTTCCAATTGTCCTTCAACTAGGAAAATGGCTTACTCATTATCTAGGATATGTTTGGGGCCTTTTTAAGCAAGCTAACATGATATACATTGTGAATTTTCAGATGAAGAGGTAGAAAAAGTTCATAAGCTTGATCCCCTATTTTTTCGGTGACACATCAGGACCACATTGTCTAGGAGAGAGTTTTATGTACTTTCCCAGGGATAAACAACTTCTCTTGGATTGCACTCAGAAAAATACCATATCTCCCTCTTTAAATATCTGACCTAACCTCCTTTGGTCAGCATATTGCTTCTGTCTATACTCAGCAACCTTAATGTCCTTCCTGATGGTTAGAATTCAGTGATCCATCTCATCTAACATTGGCTTGGATACCTCAACTCTAATTACTTGATTTGACCATGTGAGAGGTGTGAAGTAGTCATGCTTGTAAAATGCTTTAAAGGGGCTCATCTCAATGATATCCCATAGCTATAGTGATATGATGCATTGTAGGTAAATTCTACCAATTGTAGGTAGTTCATCCATCTTCTTCAAGGTTCTCAACATAGTATGATCAAAGAATGTTTTTGATCACTTGGTTTTCTCTCTTAGTTTTGCCATCGGTAGTCTCTTGGTGATAAGTAGTGTTGATATCCAATGAGTTTCCCATTGCTTCACAGAAGGCGGTCCAAAATCTAGAAGTGAACTTAGTGTCTCTGTCACTTACTATTCTCCTTGGTAATTTATGTAATCTAAATACTTCCCTTAAGAAGATCCTGGCCACATCAAGGGCTATGTGAGACTTTTTGTGGGAATTAGATAGGTAACCTTGGTCAATCTATCCACTAGTAAGGATTTCATCACTGGGTTGCCCTCAGTTAATGTAGGAGGGTATGACTCGACCTCCAAAGTGTCATGTGGTGTATTCCGCAACCTCATGACGTCGCCCAATTAGAAATCGAAGAGAAGCCAAAATTAAGTCGTACTGCAAGAAGGCGGCAAAACCAAGAGTTAGCTCAGCAACAAAAGGAGGCGGAATTGAAAGAAAAAAGCCTGGCACAACAAGAACCAGTAGACTTACACCCCGCACCCGAGCATTTCAAATCTTCACCACAGGGGAACGTAAAGTGGTCTACACAAAAGCCCAACGAACGCCTACCAATGGGAGTAGCGGTGTCTACGATGGCCCTGCGGTAGTTAAGGAGATAGACTTAGCATATCCGAGTGAGGAGTCTAAACCAGTTTTTATTGCTCAAGACCTCACCAAGGCGGAAGAAGCTGCACTTACGAAGCTTCTTAAGGAATTCAAGGACATATTTGCCTGGACATATCATGATATGAAGGGTGTTTCACCCTCTGTGGTGCAACACACGATTCCAATGATTAGCACTGCTAAACCAGTCCAGCAACGTCCCTACCCAATGAATCCTAAGTACACAAAGATTGTACAAGGGGAAATTGAAAAGCTTGTAAAATGTGGATTCATATACCCTATTGAGTACTCAGAATGGGTTTCTCCGATAGTCATCATACCAAAGAAGAATGGGAAACTCAGAGTGTGCATTGATCTCAAAAAGGTTAATGCAGCCACCAGAAGGGATCATTACCCCTTGCCATATTCTGAATATGTGCTTGAAAGAGTGGCAGGCAAGGAGGCATATAGCTTTTTAGATGGGTACTCGAGTTACAATCAGATCACAATTGCAGTCGAGGACCAAGCTAAAACAACATTTATCACGGAGTTTGGAGTGTTTGCCTTTCGCGTCATGGCTTTTGGCTTGACCAATGCACCTGCAACATTCCAACGATTGATAAACACGGCCTTTAAGGAATATCTAAGGGACTTTTGTGAAGCTTTCTTAGATGATCTTTGTGTTCATTCCTCTTGGGACGAGCACTTGATGTGTTTACGAAAAATATTTGAAAGGTGTAGATTATATCGCATCTCATTGAATCCTTTCAAATGCCAATTCTGGGTTAAACACGGAGTTATCTTAGGGCATATAGTGTCCAAAAATAGGATTTCCACTAATGAGAGTAAAATCAAGGTCATTTTGGAATTTCCCCCACCCACCAACTATAAGGGAGTCCAACGCTTTATGGGCCACGTTGGTTATTATCGAAGGTTTATTCTATTCTTCGCCGAGATAGCTCGACCATTGTATAAGCTTCTCATCGAGTTTATCTGGACCGAAGAATGTGACCGTGCCTATGAGCTATTAAAGAAGGCCTTGGTGAGTGCTCCAATCTTGCGAATGCCTAACTGAGATTTACTCTTCCATGTGCATATTGATGCATCAAACTTTGCTATTGGGTGTGTGTTAACTCAACCTGGAGAACACAAATTAGACTACCCCATCAGCTTTGCCAGTCGCTAGTTGAACGATGCTGAGATGAACTACACCACTACGGAGCGAGAAGAGTTGGCAATGATATATGCAGTAAAGAAATTCCGTTATTACCTCCTTGCCACCAAGTTTGTTTTCTATGTGGATCATCAAGCATTGTTGTATCTGGTAAACAAACCATGCTCCACAGGAAGAATCACACGATGGCTATTGATTCTTCTTGAGTTTGATTTCACTGTTGTTGTGAGACCTAGCAAAAAACATGTTATGGCTGATCATTTATCTCGCATACCTAATGGTGAGGCTCCTACAGGGGTTGATGATGACTTACCTGACACTTCCCTGTTCATGGTGGAGACAATGCCTGAATGGAGTGAGAAGATTGTTAACTTTTTGGTTAATGGCTTTCCACCCAAGGAGCTTCGTAAAGATCTAGCTCGAAAGCTGATCAAAGAATGTGAACCCTATTGCCTGATAGCCAGGACTCTTTATAAAAGAGGAAAGGATGACGTTCTTAGGCATTGTGCCCGAGAGGATGAGTATCTATACATTTTGCAAGAGACACATATGGGTGTAGCCGGTGGTCACTTCTCAGGAGACTTAACTACACGAAAGATCTTACAATCAGGGTATTGGTGGCCCACTATGTTCCAAGATGCATCACTCTTTGTGAAGGGTTGCGATGAATGCCAACGATACAAGAAACCCCAGCGGAAAGATCAGATGCCCCTACATCTGATCAAAGTAAACCAACCATTTGAAAAGTGGGGTTTAGACTTTGTAGGTCCAATTAGCCCAGTGGCCCGCAACACACAATCTCGCTATATTATTGTGGCCACTGACTATATGACCAAATGGGCTGAAGCGAAAGCGACACTTAAGGCAGATGCAAGGACAACAGCCAAGTTCCTCTTTGAAAATATAATCACACGCTTCGGTTGTCCTTTTGAACTTGTGTGAGCGACAATGGTACACATTTTATAAATGAAGTGATTAAGGAGCTCACAACAAATTTCACGATATCCCATCATAAATCTACTCCTTACTATCTGCAAGCGAATGGCCAAGCCGAGAGTACCAACAAGACTTTAATCTCTATTTTGACAAAGACAGTTGAAGCTCATCGCACGGATTGGGATCTAAAGCTTACAACAGCTTTATGGGCCTATCGTACTGCATACAAAGTGGCTATTAATTGCACACCATTCAAAATGGTATATGGTCAAGAAGCGGTCATGCCATGGGAATTTGTCATTCCTAGTCTTCGTGTTGCTACTCAAGAGGGTTGGGATGGTAATCCATTAGTAGAGCGTCTATATATCCTTGAGCGGCTAAACAAAGAAAGACAATTGGCTGTGTACAATGCCCTTATGGAGAAGGATAGAAGGAAAAAATGGTTTGATTGCCACCTAAAGGACAAGGATATCAAGGTTGGGGATAAAGTCCTGATGTATGGAGTGCGAAACAAAAAGAAGAAGCTCAAATATGCTGGCAAGGGACCGTATAGAGTATGTGAAATTACGACGGAGTTGAAACCATTGGATTCCTTAATGGGAGTAAATTCAAAAGATACTATGACCCCCTAAGCCAAGAGGAGTTATATGCAATCCATCAAAAGAAGGCAGCTAAAGAACAAGCTGAGCTTAAGAAAATACAAGCGAGAGTTGAAGCCAAAGAATGTCAACAGCGTGCTAGGCGCCAACGAGAAGCCAACTTGGGAATTACGAAAGTATTTTTGGAGGAGGCAGAGGAGAATTCAGTGGAATCTGACCCACCTCTAAGATACCCAATTGAGTTACAGAGTCCTTACGGGGAGGTACTATATAATGCATTATTGGATACAGGAGCTCAACATAATTTGCTATCATATGGCGTGTGGTGTCAACTTGGAAAACCACCAAGAGTGCTATCCAAGTTCAAGGTATCAACAAGAAGAATCCCCTGTCTCAGGAATTCTGCACACTCCGGTTGCCTATGACAAGGGGACCGTAATTCAAAGCTTTTTGGTTATGCCTACTGGTACCATGGAAGGCACTGTAAACTTAGGGCGCAAATGGATGTTGGCCACCAAGTGCAATATCGATTGGGCAACCAGACGAGTCACAACGCAAGAACCAACACTCAGTATGACCGCTCAAAATCCCGCTCCTAAGCCATCGACTCTGGACAAAATGCTGGATAACGAAAAATCACAAAGTCCAGTGGTGGCAAAACCATCTTTGATTGTTTGCCACTCCTCTAACGCTTCAACGCCAAGAGTGGAAACATGCAGGGTGGTCTCTAAAGCTCCGCTTACTATGCTAAAGAGTACATACAAATGGGTCCCAAAAGCTTCATTAAAAACAGCTACTTCCCCTGCTCAATCTCGTTCAGACAAGAAGCCTCGTAGGAAGAAAACAGCTACCCACCCGAGAAAGGGCAATGTAACATCACGATGGATCCCTAAAAAATTATTAGTAGCCCAAGGGTACTACGAGGGGAAGGACCAGATTTGGGTCCCTAAACATAAGTGAATCCCTCTGCATCACCTGTAAAACCTTGCAAACCAATTGTTGCCACCCTAACGACAATTCAAGATTGTGGTAAGGGAAAGGTAACAGAGTGCTCCGCACCACTTCTTCCAGAGTTAGTTTGGATTCCCAAACGATATCGATCATTACCACCTAGCTCAGGAAGGGGGGAGCCACATGAAGCTTCTAGCTCCTCATGCCAAGCACACGCTGATATAGAAGTTTCTACATGCTCTACACCTACTCTTGTCAACACCCAACAATGAGTCTATGTCTCCCTTTGTAAAAGTATCGTCGAAAACCATTTCGTCCATTCGTCAATGGAAGTGTACACTAACATCTCTGCAATTGGATGTGGCCACCACAAGGGTCATAAAAAGCTATCTGCCCACATCACAACCTATGACCCACTGGACAAATTGGTTCCATGAGGCTGCAACATCATTGCAGAATATATGATCTACCCAAGGAAAGGGGGAGCATGTACTCATGCTCGACATTCTATTGCTTCCTCCCTAACCTTCTCCCCTGACCATGTAATTGCCAAATTCAAGGGGATGTATATATATAGCTTCATACATAGAAAAGAAAAGAGAAAAATAAAAAATAGTAAAAAGAGCAAGAGCATAAAAAGAGGAGAAATATCCGTATACAATCAGGAACTAGATTGACCTGTCATAAACCTACTGATGCTATATCTCTGTTTGCAGATATGGCAAATGCAAGAGCATCGCACACTTCATCCACCTTTGGTGAGAGGTATCATCTGTACCTTTCTCAGATATTCCACATGTGCTATCCTGTAATTGAAACTGAATGGGATCATATAGATGTACTAGCCAGAGAGGAAAATATTGAGGAATTAGAATGGCTAATTCGCCTATTGACCATGACTGACCCCTACTCCGTAGAGGACATATCCCCATTAGCCCAATGCTTTCCTTTTCCACAAGATGACTATCCTCGCATGGTTACATTCTTGATGAGTTTATGTGGATGGGAAAATGAAAAGGAAATATCTGACAATGATGAATGGACGGATGAAACTCATGGCACTACTGAGGTTGACTTTATTTATTTGGATGATGCGGATAGAGGCTTAGCCTTAGGGCTAGAGCCAGGACTCTACAACATCCTCTTACCGTATCCTCAGTAGTAGTGTGGTGACTGGTAGGTAGGTTAGTGTTTTCAAGTTTTTTCTAGTTTGGATTCCTTAAACGAGTCTTTAATTTTTCACACTGATGTGCCTCTCGAGGTATAGTGCTTGTTAGTTGGTTATACAGGTGGAAAAGTTTGAGGTGGGTTCGCTTTCAAGTCCTGAGATAGCCGCAACGCTCATACATAAATATCTCATCAAATTGCAGGCATTTTTCTCATCGAATCAAGGAGATCTCCAAAATACAGGTGTGATTCTTCCATACCCACTCTCTTTCGTTTTTACTGTTCAATTAATTGCATGAACTATAATGCATGACCACATGGAAATTGTCAATGTACTACTTAGTTTTTGAAGTTGCCTGACGTGCTAGTGTGAATCATTAATGAGTTTAACCTTATTGGATATATTCTTGAGAATGCATGCAGTCTTTAGTTAACCTTGGAATACGATTGTCTTAGGTCTAGGGTCAAACCATGTTAATGTTTGACACCTGGCCATGTGTATGTTGACCTCTAGGACATAGCTTTTACCCCTTTGTCGAAAGGATGCAAGACAAATTATAGTTCAGGAGCGAAGATCAAAAGAAATAAATTTAAAAAAAACCTACAATACAAGTCTATGATGTGCTTTAATGTTGGCCTATCGCCTTATTGATACTTGGTAGGCGAGGAGTATTCTACTCCAGACCGATGCCTTGGTTGGTAGGGGGTAGCCTTGCCTAAGGTGAACTAATAGATTCCTGGATAATGCCTTGTGTTAAACATGGTACCAGGATTGATGTTAGTTTTGCCTTAAGAAGGTCGCCATTGTGTGTAAAAATTATCACGTGCATAAAAAAAATAAAGGCAAAAGGCTCCTATAACTCTGATGTTTCTTGTGTCCCTAGGCTTGCGGTATTAACTTGTTCTTAGAGTAGACACAGTGTGGTCATCTGTTTATTTATTAAGCTTGGTTATTTTCCTTGACTTATAAACCTTGATTAACCTTTGACACCTTACGAAATCTTGATTTACTTTCAATAATTTTAAACTCCTGTTAATTTGCTACACTAGCTCATTCATGTGACCCCTTAAACTAAGTCTCATAGCAACATCCATTGTGGTCTAACATGCTTGAATTTATACACTTTATATCTTTTGAATTCCAGCATACTTTCACTCTACTTCCCTGTTTTGCAGACGGTCTACCACAACAACCCTATCGAGCTTACCATACCATAGCTTCCGAGGATGGAATCTACATCAAGAAGGGGGGCATGTTAACCTATGATGGACATTGAGACGTACTATGTTTTATGTCATTAATTTAAATATTCTGAGTCATGGGCCGGGCTTGTCGGCACCATATGTTAAGGATAAAGGGATTGGGTGATCGTCGATGAGAGGCGCACCTTGAATATCAGCAGGGTAAGGGTTAGGATCGGCCGGCCATGTATGGACGCCCATGTGTGAACGGCCAAGTCACCTATAAGAGCCAAATGTAACCCTAAAACTCTCATTCTCATGTGTTGAATACAAGAGTGCTCTTGCCTTATCCTCTTGGTTTCCTTCTCCTGCGTGTGTGTGAGCGAGAGAGAGAGAGAGAGAGTGAGAGAGCGATCGAGCACTGTGTAGCGGCACGGCGGTGAGGCGGTAGAGCAGCGACGGCGGCTCCACCTTCACGGCTGCGACGCGGGAATCCTTCACGGTGGCAGTTAGAGCGGTGAGTGACACACCCTTGCATTTTGTTTGAGCTTGCTTTCCTGGTTGTATACTTGCAGCCATTCGTGGCTCGCATACGGTGTTCGGCAAGTCCCCAGCTACGACCTGTGCGGCAAAAGCGCACAATCGTCATCATCATTTTCAACCTTGTTGACACAAGCCACAAGGTAGAGTTCTTTTTCTTCTCTTATATTCTGGTGCAATGTGCCCCTCCTTGTGACATTTAAAACTCTTAACGATATGATTCTTCAGCTTGCTATTTAAGGGTTTATTGTTATTATCTTTTTGAATATCTCCTTTGGCTACGTAGATCTTCACCCTTATACATTTTGCATTTATCAAAATTTCTCGAAGGAAAAGATGGTTTAGAAGACTTTGCATAAGAATTTTCTTGCATTCTAGAATCTTTAGAAGTAGAAGATCCATAGCAGAACTGAGATTACAAGGATGAAACATATTAACATCTACCCTAATGTAGGCTTGAGGTCGGCAATAACTTTTCTTCTTTGCTCTCTTTCTTTGACCTTCTAGATCACTTGAACTTGTAATAGAATATCCCAAAATTTATCGATGTAAACTTGGACATTCTCTTTCTCCACTTAGCATAAAGTATCCCATCATCGTTAATGAGTTTTAGCTTTGTATTGCAAATGAAGAAAATGTTTCTTTAAAAGTTTATAGAATTCCTTCCATGTAGTTGGTCGATGCTTGCCCTGCTTGATCACATTCCACCATAAAGCAACAAATGATTGTAAGCACATTTAATCTTATCTTTTTTTGATTAATTTTTGCTTGAAAAATAATCATCTAGCTAACTGAGCCATGCAATAAGCACTCGAGCGTCTTGCTTCCCATCATAGTTCTGGAAAGTGAATGCCCTTCAGCTAATCCATGTGAGTCTTTCTGAGAACTCTAGGCACACAATGTAGCCTTAATAATATGTTGTCTAACATGACCATTTTCCTCTTTATCACAATCGCAAGAATCACGTTTGCACTTAGAACACTTAACACATCATTCTAACTCACGCTATGATCATGCTCATTTGCTCTTTTCTCTTGAAGTGTAGCGATTTGCTCTTGCATTGTGGGTTGTGCAAGCAAATTGGCCATTTTGTGTAAACAAATAAATAAATAAAGTGTAATAAATAATTAACAATTAATTAACTAAAGCACACAAATCAACTTAGCTCAATACCACCCAGATGGCTTGAATTTGTGTTGAAGCTAAACAAAAACTTTTTGTCGAAGTTCAAACTCGAGTCTTGCTTCACACAATAATTTCGATAGAGTTTGTGGGTATACGATCTAGAGCGTAACTCAAATATGGTCAAAATTAATCCTTGCACTTTTCCCACTACTTGAAAACTTCAATTCTAATTTCCAAATCTGGAAGAAAATTTTTTAAGTCCTTGAATTGTTGGAGAAGAAGAAATAGTATGTTGTGATAATTTTGAAGCTCTCAAGCTTTGATAATCACATCCATGGCTTCCGCGATTAAGAAGAGGATTAAGCAATTGAAAAGTGGTTTTAAATTTTTGGGTGGTTTTAAATTTACAAGATGGTTTTCCACTTTCCTTTTCCCTTTGTTTATTGACCAATGGTCACAAAAACCTCTACTCTTCAACCTTTGCCTTTACCCTTTAGCCTTTAGCCTTTAATTTCTTCAATCATTTTCAATTTCTTCCACAAATTGACCTAGTCCGTGCACTGATACCACTAACACAAGGATTCCCATCTAGGAATTTGTGGAAGATAATATCTTAAGAAAAATAATTATTCAATCATTCAACTTAAGCTATTTACTACAAATTCAACCAAGCTTTAGAAATTAATACATGAAAATACTTAGCTCTTGTACGACACAAACATTGACTGCAATCTTCCCCCCTCATGTGTGTGACCTATTCCCCACACATGAGTATTTTTAAGCTTTCAATTACTAAAGTAAGTCATAGTCTCCAAAAATACAAAAGTTGTGCCTTTTCTTGTAGGATGCTCTCTCTTTTCCCAAAACAGAGAGCTCTTTAATATAGTACCTAGGGTCAGCATTCATGTGGATGTAGGTCAGCCATGTTGGCCAACCCATGACTTGGACCAACATACCATATCATCCGACGAGACCATATTAGATGGCTTTGTGCAACTCACACGGACATCTAAGATTGTATGGACCCTCAAATGGGCCCCACAACCCAAGAATAGTTTGTCCTCGATTTGTTGTTCAAGCACTCAGTGCGGTCACTTAACTCGCACAAGTATGCATCCTACTTGGCAGAGTGGTAAGTCTACAAAAGCTATGCACAAAGATGAGGCTAAGTGAGTCTCAAAATCTATGTTAACTTTATCAAAACATCACTACATACTCATATAAAAGCATTTTCATAGGGTTAGGGCTGGTATTTACATACTCGTATAAAAGCATTTTCTTCCAATGGGGTTAGGCTTGGTATTTGCATGCTCAAGAAATTTTCCACCATTGAATGTTGCTTTACAACTTACAAAAAGAAGATCTTTAATGTAGTAGCTCAAGCTTTGTGAATATAGTGCATAGCATATGTTGTGTGCGCATTAAAAAAGGTATAACACTATTGAGGCTCACCACCCTTGCGAGGGTGTTTTGGAAACTCACTAGACTTGTGTGTTACTAGGAGGGGTGCATTTTATAAACTAGAGAATAATTTCTTCATAAGGGGCCTACATTGGTTTTGGGGGGGTGTACGTGCATGTGCGCGTGCGTGCGTGTGTGTGTGTGTGTGTGTGTGTGTGTGTGTGTGAGAGAGAGAGAGAGAGAGAGAGAGAGAGAGAGAGAGAGAGAGAGAGAAATGGGAACATGAAGAAGGAGAAACAAGTGCCAAAAACATGATAAGCTTGCCCTTCAAGGAAAGAGAGAGGGGAATATTTTTCAAGTTACACACATGCACATGTGTCGCGTGCAACACACACACACAGACACACACTTATTCTATCTCTGTTTCTCTCTCTCTCTCTCTCTCTCTCTCTCTCTCACACACACACACACACACACACACAAAATAATTGTCTTGCAAAACCCAATTGATTTCTTGAGGAAGTGACACAATCAAACAAGGTGTGGAGGATCATAAGGAAAAATCGAGCCAACACCACGGTTTGGAAAGAGAGAGAAGAGTGTCAAAGGTAAACCTTTGACACTCTTTCCAACCAGGATTAAATGAAGCTGGACGAGGAGACTCGAGACCGCGGCTGCCCATATCAAATATTATCCAGCGGCCCACTTATCACGCTGCCTTTATCTGCCCTAACATTTCATGCTTGTCTTTTCACAAGCTTATCATTTCCATCACAGCATGCTCGCCAAGCCCCATCTCTAACCTCGTGCTCATCCCTTTCAATCCTTTACATAATCACCCTCTTAACCTTGCACTAAATTGCGCAATCGGATCTTTAATCACATCTTGCTACCTTTGATCTTGCTAACATCTGAATAATCTTGACCAACAAAGCGGTGAGTTGATTGGATCTTTTTAAGCATAACTTGCAGCTTAATCTTTCTTTGAGACAACTAATCCTGCGCCTTTTTTTTTAAACACAACTAATCCTGCACTTAATCTTCCTTTCAAACAACTAATTCTCTAATGTTTAATGCAAAGTTTTATGCCCTTCTGCTAATCAGGTTTTTTTGAAGGAAACCTTAAGAGGTGTAATTAGCAGAGAGGAAAGATGAGCTGCAATGGGTGCAGGGTTTTGAGGAAGGGATGCAGTGATTCTTGCATTCTGAGGCCATGCTTGCAATGGATTGAGTCTCCTGAAGCACAAGGCCATGCTACAGTCTTTCTTGCAAAATTCTTTGGGAGATCTGGCCTCTTGGGCTTCATAAGTGCAGCACCGGAAAGGCAAAGGCCTGGTATGTAGTACAAACAAGTCAACATTGTGAAATGTGTGTGTGTGTGTGTGTGTGGATATTACTGTGTAAATATAGATTTCTATTTCATCTCTTTATGGGTACCTCACTTTAATGTTTAAAAAGGTCAAAATAGCACAGTTGCTTGCTACATCACTGCTTTTTGGGCAATTAGAAGGGTGGAAAGGAGGCATAATTACATGCTAGATAAGCACTCTTGACCTGTGTTTTGCTGTTGGAAAGTGGATCCTAGAAGCTTATCTATGTCATGTTGTTGTGGGTGCAGCTCTTTTCAAATCTCTTCTTTTTGAGGCTTGCGGGAGGACAGTGAATCCGATCTTTGGAGCCGTTGGACTGATGTGGGGTGGCAACTGGGATGTGTGTCAAGAAGCGGTAGAAACAGTGCTCCGGGGTGGGGTCCTCATGCCATTATCTTCGCCAGTGCCATTGGCTAATCCGGTGTCTTTGCATTCACTTGCTGAACGGCCACAGACACCGCCCCAGAGATCAAGCCATGCCCCAGCACCATCAAATCTTACCCTCAAAAGGCCTCACAAAAGATCACAACTCAAGAGGCTTCATTGTGCACAACAAGAGATGACTCATCTGAACTTACACCAATCCCAACTTGATGGCCATAATCATGAGCTTAGGCTGCATAATGCAAGGATTAACCAAGCCCAGGTTGATGCATTAGCTCAAGAGAGAATCAATGGATTAGCACTTCATCACCAGGAGATCAGAGAGCCTGTTCAGGCCCAAATTGATGAATCAGTGCAAGAGAATATGAATGCATTAGGACCTCATGTACAGGTCATCAAAGAACCCTCTCAAGTGCTAATCAATGGGTTCATTCAAAAAATTAGTGGGGTATCATCTCATACACAGGGGATCGAAGAGCCCACTGTGGAGCCGATCAATGCTTTACTGACTCAATTACAAGAGGTTAAAGAGCCAAGGTTGCACATTGCCAATCCTAATGAAGAGTTAAATAAGGGTCTAATCCTTCAAGCTGCAAAGAAACAAGAGCCGCAGCAACTAACTGGGCAGCTAGTTGCACCTGTGGCAAGAAGAGTTCGACTGCCATGGAATGTAGAAGCTATGGCAAAGAGTGAGGACAATGGCAACAATCTTGAGCTTGGTTTAAGCCTTAATCCTCATGCTCATATGGTTGATATTGGTGGAATGAAGCTTGGTTCTAATTTTGTAAGGGTGTCAAGCCCTTCATCAAACACATCTGCTTCAGAGGGTTCAGCAGCAACCAGTGCAAACATGATTATGACATCTTTGCGGCCTCAGAGAACAACATCACCAAATGAAGAGCAGCAGCTTCTTCATTTGCTTTCTTGAAGAATCACAACCTTGGATAAGCTTGAACTCCTCTTAACAAGTGGGTTAGGTAATAAGTCTTCAATGAAACAAATAGAGTGTCTGGTGATTTGTCAATCACCACAAATTAAGATTACCATAGGGAGAAGTTTAATTTTGAAGTTAGCATGATCTTTGTAAGATGATGAAATATGTGCATATGGTTGGACCAAATGGAGTGTCTGTTTGATTCTTCAATCACCACAAATAAAGATTACCATATGGAGAACCATACTTTAATTTTGAAGTTAGCATGATCTTTGTATGATGATGAAATATGTGCATATGGTTGAGGCCAATTCATGGAAGGGAGATGAACCAAATAAGAGCATGAAAATTCTATCAAAATAGTGATATTTTTGCTTCCCTTGTATGCATCATAGTCAATGCAATGGAAGTGGAAGAGAGGTTGAAGTATTTTGTAAGTAGAAGTATGAAATGGGGTTTGCAAGCACAGGAGTTGTAGGAGGAGAGGAGTGAGATCTACATAGGGATCATTTGTCCTATCTTGGGTCACCACTTGGAACCTTTTTGGTGAGCATGAGCACATCTTTGGGGCTGTTGACACGTGTGGAGGGGAAGGGAGTTGGTTACCCATTTGCCACTTCACCCTAGCTTATTTAAAAAAAAACCAATTTCCCTTTGGTGTTTCTTTGGCTTACTCTCCCTACTAGGCTGAATTTCCAACTGGTTTCTAATTTTCAGGCATTGAAGTAGAAGAAGACAAATTGTTTGAATTTAATTCTATCTTGTGGTTGTGAGTTGCACCACACATTTGAGGTGTTCAAGCTTGTAATCAATTTGATAATTTGAGGGGGCATGGAAATGCATCCTTCTTATCGAATCACCAAAGTGGAGCCTAGCTCAAGAGCTTTACCCTCACATGTGGAGAGCTACTCAACCTCAATCGGTGGTGTGCGATCGCTTGTTTCACAAAGCTCAGAGTGATAATTCGCACATGAACTAGTTGCAATGCAAGGCCTACTCAAGAAAGGGGGAAGAGAGGAGAAGAAGGAGAAGCAAGAGAAGACGAGCAGATTAGAGCAAAGCATACCCGAACCCTAAATCTAAACACATTGACACATGCTAAATTAGAATTGCAAAAGAGAGAGTAAAAAGAATACTAACCTCTATTGCATGAATGGGAATATTGAGTTACAAACATGAGAAGTTGGCTTTTATACTTCATACACCTTTTCTCACTAGGCCACCCACGAGTAAGTGACTCTAGGTGGCCATGATTGATTACAAGACTTTTACAAGTATTTGGCCTTTCTCCTCATGTTATGACTTTGAAGTACAAGACTTGGGAGCATCTTAAGAAGTCTTACAATGCCAAATGATCGGAATTATAATATAAGTAAAGAGGCTCATTACAATATCAAATAATAAGTAAAGACACTCATTACAATGTGTATGGACGTTATTGGTGAAGAACCATGTTAAAACCAAAAGTAGTTATTGGTGAAGAACCCTTTCTATTATTGATCGTGTCCTTATGATTGGTTGAAGAAGTTGGTTGAGGGAATTGGGGAAGTTGTACTAGAAGACTAGATATGCATGGTGGATTTGTTGTCCCTCCATAAGAGATACTCTGGGAGAAACAGGCTAGGGGTGTTAGTAGTGTGATGAAAAGAAATTGGTGGAGCTTTGGTGATTAGTTATCCATGTTTTCTACATGTAGTGTAGACCTTCAATAAATTTTTTAATTATTTGTGGCCCTTATTGTACTCGGTACTTAATTTTTCTTTTTTCTCATTTGTCTTTTATGGCTTTACATCCTCGTTTAAGGAATTTGAGTACAATAGACAAGAATGGAACACTTAATTAGTAGTACCCCATTGGATGGTAAAGAATAGACAAGAATGGAACACTTAATTACTAGAGAAGAATGGAACACTTAATTACTAGTATCCCATTGGATGGTAAAGATGGATGGTAAAGAAGTGGAGTTAGTTAAATAATTATTAGCAAGAAATAGGCAAGGGGGATCTAGTGGAACAAGAACACAAACAAGGTGATGATCAGTGTTCTCCCTCTGTTGTTTTACATGGATTGCTAAATATGAATACATGGACTGGCTTGTGCATTATTCTTGTTGAAAACATAAACAAATGTATCTTTTGCACATACTCCACTTTTAGGAATAGAGGGTAGACCCACATCTACATTTTGTTTACCCTTATCTTGCACATCACAAGTAGGTTCTTATGCCTTCCCCAAAGGCGAGGAGAGACGAGGCTTTAATAGCCTATATTGATCTTTATTTTCAAAGAAACATACATTGGATTAAGGTAGACTAAGAGATTGCCACACCATTTGAGTTGATGGAGCACATTTTTGTGTAGTTTTTGTGGATCATGGTGACAGCTATGGGTCCTTGCTCTTTGGAATCCAAATGATTTAGTTGCCATCATAGAAGCTTTGAGCTTCCAAGAGATTATTGGACTATGCTTGATGTTAGTTCTTTGTTGGCAAAGTTTCCTAGCCTTGCTTGGGCTTCTCTTTGACTTATTAGTGGCTCGTTGGGGATGAGGTTGCAATGGTGGTCTTGGGAGCCACAATCAAGTGTTGCCCCCATGGAACTTTTGATCTTCAAGCAAGTGTTTAGGCACCCACAATGGCATTGACTACTTTGAGCCTAAGCTTGTCATATCTTTGGTCTTTGTGGCCTTTGATGGTTCTCTTGAGGGGTTTGTTGAGGGCATGCGACATTCTTTGGTAGCCATATGTGAGTGTTACTCTCCTAGTAGCCTTGGGCTTGGAGTAGTCAATAGCTGGAACCGTCCACCACCACTGCTGTAGGATTGGCTTGGCATGGGCATTACCTCCTTTCATGGAGTGTCTCTTTGTTCTTTTTTATGCTCTCTTGGGGATCCACAATTTTGTATAGCCATCATAATGGCCTTGGGCACCCACCATTGATTTCCTTGGCAATGTTATGAGGTTGAGGTGCATTTTGATGGATGGGCATGGCTATTTTTCTCATTGAATGTCAAGGGCTAAATGACTCTTTAAGTTAGAAAACAGTTGTTGACTACTAGGTTAGATTTGTCTTGAGAGGGGGTGTCGATAATGAGCTTCCTAAGCAAGGCTCGTTGAGGTTTGATGAGGGATTTCTCTTTATATTGGGATAAGACTGTGGATGTTGAGGATGGGACTTAAATGCAAAGGGCAGTCGGAGGTGAGGGTTTACAAGAATATTCTCCTTGACATCCAAGCTTCGAGATAACCGTGTGTTCTTACCAATTGATATGGCATCAATCCACTCTTTCTCGAGTATCACTCATCCTTGGGAGTGTGCCTTCAAGTGCCAATCACATAATAAAGTTGAACACATAGATTACAACTGCTCATCAATGAGATGATTGAGAGCTCATAAGCACAAAGATTAAATGAACACTTAAATAAAAGGATTAGATACCTAATTAGGACATAAGCTAAATCTCACAAACAGTGATGCACCTTAAGCAAGCATAATGAAACATTAAGCTACACTAATCATGAGTTAAACACACTTGAGAACAAGCAGAATGGAACTTGACATAAGGTATCTACACTAATCATGAGTTAAACACACTTGAGAACAAGCAGAATGGAACTTGACATAGGTATCTACAAAGTAAGCACATAACTATATTATCACAAAGATGCATAGTACTAAGCTGGGAGAGAGTGCTCATGAATAGGCCCTCTTTTATCACAAAGATGCATATTACAAAGTTGGGAGAGAGTGCCCATAAATAGGCCCTCTAAGGAACATGCCTACTCTTCATGATTCTCACCATATCCCTTCATTATCTCCACCTCGCCTCTCTCCATCAAGCCAGATGTGTAGCTAGGAGAGATGCCACCTACATGTTACTTTTACAACAATGACCGAAACTACCTTAGGCATTTTGACCTTAGTCCCCATGTATCAAGATACCTCTATGGTTTGATGTGTATGCACACCCTAGATGGATGTTAGTTAGATCACATTTCTTAACACTCTCCTGATCTAAGAAGCATCCATACCTTGTATGGCGTGCTTGATCGAGGTCACAAAGTGTATCTCTCATGACTCACTAGAGCTCTATAATCATAAGGAGTTTACAAGATCTAGCAAATCCATCACATAGCTATCTATACATACCCACCATCATATATAGAAACACATCACATAAATAAAAAAATTCCACTAAGGAATAAGGATCACAAAGTTGACGTAGATGTAGAAATGGTACCACCAAGAGAAGAAATGCCACCAAGTATAATCACTAAGATGTGTGTCGACTCACAAAGTCGATGTAGATGTAGAAACGGTACCACCACACCAAGAGAAGAAATGCCACCAAGTAGTATAATCACCAAGATGTGTGATAAAGGATATGTGAACAAGCATGTTGCCACCCATGCCATCTCAATGAAGAAAAAAACCACCAAGGATGAATGACCAAAATATACACACCCATAAGAACAAGCATGTTGCCACCCATGCCATCTAAATGAAGAAGCCACCAAGTCCAAGTAATCTACCAAGGATGAATGATGGCCAAAATATGCACATCCATCTTCTCCATGCTTTATTCAAAGTAGGAGATATAGTCGTTGTGCCACTCTATGTTATCAAATTTGGCTAGCTAGAATGGTGCGAAATTGTTGCAAATATGTGAATCCTTTCTTTTCTCTGCTGTAAATTCTGTCAAGGTGTGCCTTCTTTTCATTGGCATGTATAGTGGGTCCACCCGAAGCTTTGGCAGTGACACCCATCTATAGATTTAGATATATTCATGGATTGCCAAAAACTCCTTTCACCACACTGAGGTTGTATTCCAAAATCCTCCATTTGGGGGTTTTCATCATCTATTTTGATTTTTGTGTATCCTCCCCTTGTATGGACTGGGTTCTATTGCTTCCATCGGTACTAGCTGTATACTATAATATATGTGACCATTTTGACTCTTTAGGGGGGACATATGAGAAGGGAGAAGTTTTGTGGTGAGAGGGCGATTAAGTGGATAAGTAAAATTTTAAGAATTATCACCATCTCTATCCTCCTCGAAATTGGGTAGTGGGGGCAAGAGCTTGGTTGTATTAATGAACATATCAATATATTTGATATCTTCTTGGGTTAGTAGTGATGGATATTCTATATTTTTAATATATGTAATATCTTCAGGCGTTATTAGTGATGGATATTCAATATGTTCAATAGTGAAATCATACAATACAACAGAAGGATTTGCTCGAGGTATTTATATATTTTTTGATAGAGTTGTAGAATACCATGTGGACCATGTGTGATATAGAGTGCTTTAATGTAAGACGATGTATTATGAGTATCATAAGACTTTAGCCAAAATTGTGTCTGAAACTAAGTGAAATTGTTACTGATTGTTTCAAAATTGGTGGGTGTAGAGGAGAGGTTAGGTGGCATAAATAGTTCTAACATTTTTTCCTATCATCTCATATGGTGAAGTTCATAAGTACTCAACATCAAGACTTGAAATTAAGTAATATTAGATGCAAGGCATAATTATACATGGCTATATAGTTAGTAAGATAAATATATAGTTAGTAAGATCAATATCATTATGAAAGACAACCATAACTATACTAAGGTCCACATCCCTATCTGGATTCTACAAAATGAGTCCTACATCCCCCCTTGTTAGATCCTCACTAATATATATATGTTACTGTAATCGAGAGAGTGTTGATGATGAAAATAATAAGGCGAAGGTTTTTGGTGGGGCCCTTAAAATTACTCGTATAAAGAGGCCAAATGTGAAGCACACTCCACGAGATACATCTTCTCAACTAGCTCAATAGTTTACAGCTCTTACTTTTGTGTCAACTATTATTCCAAATTTGCAATACTTGCGTCCTTTGTAGTGAGAAGTCCATCTCATGTGGTTGTGGCTTGAAGTAGATCGTCATGATGGCCACTTCTCGTGTGGCTTTGGCTCGTTGAAGTAAATGGACATAGCTTTTATCAAATATTTGTGCTTGTTTGTTTACCTCTTGGAGTTGTAGTTATGCTTTTTGAATGAGTCCATCCTTGCCATGTGTTATGACCCTTACACGTGGCACCACGTGAGACTTACATGTGAGACACGTGTACACTGTTACACGGGATTTACATACCAATATTGCCTGGGACACACGGACATAGTGTGGGAAAATTAATAGCGACATACTATTGCACATCATCGCTTATAATAATAAGTGTGAACATGTAACGTTCATGGGTAATGAGTGTAGGCCAAAGACCCAATGATGTGTAGCATAGGGGTACGAGGACACAAGGGACACGGCCGAGAAGGTACACATTGGACGTAGAGGGTCATATATATAATAGTTGGGTGGTTAAACATGGTATATCAACCTAGGTTTGTTTTTGCTATTTTTGAGTTCATCTTCCTCTCTCTCACGTTTTTTTTGCATGAGGCTTGATACGGAGACGTAGACCTTATTTGCATGGAATCCCGTCGTTATCGACGTCCGTCTCGTTGTAGTGTGACAAAACTTCCATCCACTACCATCTGTCACGTTGCTTCCATCCGTTGACGTGTTGTGGGTTGTGACCGTCGCCTCTTAGCTGTGGTGGCCAAGCCACACAACAGTTAAGCTTTCGTCTCCGCTATGCAAAGCAGCTGACGCCCCCTACACCATAGCGGCCGTTCTTATGGCTAAGTCACAAGCCCTTGCTTGTGCTACCCTTACACAATAGCCAACGATTCTTCTTCTTCTTCTTCGACTGCAGCACACCATAGTCAACTGCCATCACCTTCATCTTCGTTCCAGCAGTGCACGAAAAAAAAAATCCACATTTCACAGGACGATGATAATTTAGTTAATGGTATGATTGCTTTGTAGGAACTTGATCAAGAAGATCATGGACCAGAACACATCTTAAAATGAAGAGAAAGACGATTGCAAAATGTTATGGGCTGCCGCACCTCCCAAGAGAGAACTCTACCCATTCACAAAATCGGAAGAAGCAATAGACAACAACTATCGTTGGTTACTTACCAATGCTTCGAGCTCACATCCCTTGAGGTTCCCAAAGCTCAATTTTGGAAGCTCCACTTCTCCAATCTCTACCTCCATGCTGTCATCGTGGAGCCACTCTCACCACAATACAACGCAATCTACCTCTCACTCTCCCACACACATGCATAGAAGAGGAGCATGCCCTAGAGTACACTCTCACTCTCTCTCACACACACAAGACAAAGCAAGAGCTCTCATAGCATAAAGGGGGATTGCGTTCTTTCATTATGAGAAATTGCCTTTTATACATCTGGCCCTTATTCACACTCGGGTGTCCAAAACTTACGGCCAATATCTCTAAATGTACAACTTTTATAGTTCCTTTTCATAACACTTATTAATGTCCTCAATTGGAAGAGCACCTTTGTTAATCCAAAATGGGATTAACATCCCCCCTACCTGATGTAGGTTTTGTCCACAGAAGCTTTATCTAGGTCGAAAGACCTGGTCGTCGAACTCGTGTCTGTAGAAGTTTCGATGGGATTGAAGCTTTTTAAGGGTTCTTTAGAATGCTGAGTGGGATGTCCAGAACCCGGTGTCTACCATGTCTTCGAACGTGACATGCATGTAACCCAGAAAACACCTTAGGCGATAATAATAAAGCATCATGCCTCTTTCATTTGGGCCTCTGTTCGTGTCAAAGCAAAGTTTCTCTGCCTCAAATCCATGCATTTCCTTTGGTTGATTGATGAGAACTACGATCAACTTCATGAATCTTATGGCAACTACTATATCTGGATCTGGAATTCTATGACATGCTCATATTCATGTGAGCAATTATTGTCATTGACTTATGATATCCTAGAATGTGGATGGCAAAAAGTGAGGGAAGTTATAACAGACATAAGAGTCTCATTGCTTTGCTTTGTGGAATTGGAGTGGACTGAGCCGTCTTTTGATTGGCATGAATAATGGATCCACTCGTTGTGTTGGCGGGGAGCACTAGTACTGAAAACTATATTCTGGGACCATCAGATACTCCTTGTGCCAATCTGGCTATATGCCAAAATTCGCTAAGCGGGGGTTGGTATCATCTATTTGTATTACCATATAGCCTCCCCTTGTATGCATTGGGTATTTTTTACGCCATCTGCAAAAACATTAGCTAATCATGAATGTGACAATTCGGATCTTCAGAGCAGATCGGCCAAGTGTGGATTGGCCAACTTGGTGTGATGAGCCACATTCTCCCACAAGGTCCCCTCTTCTCCCATTGGTAACACCTCTTCGAATTATGGCATTGGGGCTTGGAGAGGGTATGGTACATAGAGTTCCTCTGTGACTCCGTGTTAGAGTATGCATCCGCACGATCCTTCTGGTAGGCTCAAATGGTGTGCTTTGCATCAATACCTTGAACATGAGTTTAGGTTTTAAGAGTGGGTTGCCTGCACAGATGAAGCCCTTGTACTCTACAGCTGACAAAGACTCAAGAACATTCACATCAGTAAAAGCTTGGATATCATCTTGAGGGTGATAATTATGTACCTCATCGACCGTCCTTGGTGGAGATAGAGTTGGTGCTGGCATCTCCGGAGGGTGAGAGCGTTAGTGGAAAAATCAACAGGGATAGAAGAAAAGTGAGAGAAGATACAATCGGCCTCAGTTTTTTAGTAGGAGATACACTAGGAAAGGGATTTAATAACTTACTGCTAGTGATGGAAGAGAACACTAAATAAGGAAAAGAAGTGGAGGTTCCTGGTGCTTCTTCTTGACCCTCTCTGGAACTTGGGGGTGGTAGGCTGGGCTTGTTAGTTTTCATAAATTCTTGGAGTTCAAGTATATCTTTTGTGGTTATAGTAGGATATTCTATATGCTCCTTATCAAAATTATAAACCACGTTAGTGAGCATAGCCTCCAAATGCTTATGGATATTTTGATAAAGTTTTATAATACCAAAAGGATGATATAATGTGGATTCTGAGAGGTTTAGATGCTAATGGGTATTATAAACTTCAGTCCAACCATGGCTAATAACCCATTGGTAGCTACGTGCAACAACCTCGTAGTTGGCCGATGTCATTGGGATATCATCTGGTGTAGAAACAGGTCGTCGAGTTTATCAACACTGTCATCCAAGGTGTCTAATTGTTGCAGCACCTGGCACCTATTAAAATTATAGCAATGTGATGAGCTATGGTGGATCAAATGCTAGAATCAACATCATTAACAAAGAGATTAGATGATAATTAAGATGTGATTAGTGAGTAATTAACTGATAGCTTAATGTAGGCATGGATAATCAAAAACCAGCAAATTCTCATTAAGCCAATGCCTCAATTTATAGAGTTTATATCCAAGCATCCAATCCCACTGATTTCTCCTTGATTCACTCCACCTCTTTTGCTTGATTCTCTCCGCCTCTCCCAGAATATCTCCACACCTCCTAAATCTCCTCATGCTACCCTTTATTCTCTCCCAGTAGATAATTCTCACCTTTTCACAGGTTCTCTCACATTTACATATTCTCTTTTATAGCCTCTAGCCAAGGGCTTGTTCCCGCACACACCTTATTCACTTGTATATTTCAACACCTCCCCTCAAGTGAATACTCCTAGCACTCCTTGACCCTATACCAAGTTTCCCTCTTACTTGATAGTCTGCAACTAGTGCCTCAAGTCCCTAAACTCATAGTCCTTGACACTCTCTCTCTCTATGTGTCCAAGGCTACTACAAGTGCCCCACGACCTTGACTAAAGTGCTCACACATACATCTACCACATGGCCTACATCATCAGTGGCTCAGAGGTGGTTTTACTTTGTTGGGGCAGGCTACATTGGGTTGTGGGGTTTCTCTCTCTCTCTCTCTCTCTCTCTCTCTCTCTCTCTCTCTCTCTCTCTCTCTCTCTCTCTCTCTCTCTCAAAAAAGATGATCTGAATCCACTTCTTTAGGAGCCTCCATGAAGTTTGCCGATGTCATTCCTTCTCCATTGGGTTTGCTGTAGCAGTCTCTTGCCATGTGTCCTAGCTTTCCACAGTTGTGGCAAGTGAAGGTCCTTCCTCCTACTCTGCCTCTTCCTCGTCCTCGTCCTCGAGAGAATCCTCCTCGGGTGAAGAATGCTTTTTCTTCTCCTGCTGTTGAGTCGAGCCATTTCTTCTCTTGCTCTAGGAGAGCTCCTTCTATCTCGTGTAGCTTCAATTCACGTACAGTCTTTAGTGTTGCTACAATGTTTTCATATTCACCTTTGTCCACACTTCAGAAGCATTGCTAGTGCCTCATCATCTTCTACCTTTTTGCCAATAGCTGCCAGTTGTTGCTTAATGCTTTTATATTTATTCAAGTGTGTGATTAAAGGTTCACTTTCCTTCATATCCAATTTGTAGAATTGCATTAGCATATTTATCTTTGAATTTTTAGCTTGTGTGCCAAATAATTTATTGAGTTCATCCCATGCATCTTTTGCCCATTGTATCCCTGTGATGTGATGAATGATTTCATCATTTAAACTGAGTGCGATAAGTCCCAATGCTTTTTCATTCCTAATATTCCACTCATTTTTCCCTCTCACCTCTGGGCATTCATCTCTTCCCTCAACTAGCCCCCACAGATTTTTCCTCATGAGCAGATACATGGTTTTTGTCTGCCATGTGTAAAACTGCTCCCCGTTAAATTTGGCTATTTCTTGTGCCGTACTCATGATAATGTGAAGGGGGTCTTACCTCTTGATCCAATTTCAAAGATTCAAAGGCAGTGTCTACCTTTTTACAACTCAATTTGGTGTTTAGGAGATGATTACAATAGATTTATCAACATAAAATCACCAGAAATTACATTAAATCAAGGGTAACCAATTTGTACGGAATGGTTGGAGTATCAAACCATCTCTGAATTGAAATTTGAAGTTATAGGGATCTGTATCAGATACCTAATGGTTAATTTGAACCCTCAATTGCACCAAAAATAGTGATTAACACTGATTAATCACACTGATTAGCAAATTAATCCTCTGTTTTGTGTGCAAAAAACAGAGTATGCGAGAAGGCCTTAGAGTTCAAATGAGCTCAAATCCTTTGAAGGCCATCAATAGAAATTAGTCTAGTAGAGGATTAAGCTAAGAAACACAAGATTTGACCAAACATTGAATGCTTAATCTCTGTTTTACCAAAGTCACCTGCAGATTTGATGAAGAGCTTGGATCTCACTGTAGACTTGATCAAATCAAATTATGTCTTCACCAACTTGTAGAGCACCCTTGAAAACCCCTAGGGCCAAGAGGAATTAGACCCATTGCATCTAGTGAAGCAGAGATTTCAATTTCTCCTCAGAAAAACAATGCCTGGGCTTGAGCTAATTTGATGTATGATGGGAGATAGAGGTCCTCCACCAGTTAGGGGTACAGAAGGTTTGTTGAAAAAGAGGTAAAAATATTAATTATCTACTAATCCTAATTAGCTAGGTGATTAGCAAGATAATGGGCTCACAAATTGATGGATTCTAGGCTAGGCTCTGATACCATGTTAAAATTATAGCAATGTGATGAGCTATGGTGGATCAAATGCTAGAATCAACATCATTAACAAAGAGATCAGACGATAATTAAGACGTGATTATAGTGAGCAATTAACTGATAGCTTAATGTAGGCATGGATAATCAAAAACCAGCAAATTCTCATTAGGCCAACGCCTCAATTTATAGAGTTTACATCCAAGCATCCAATCCCATTGATTTCTCCTTGATTCACTCCACCTCTTTTGCTTGATTCTCTCCGCCTCTCCCATAATATCTCCACACCTCCTAAATCTCCTCATGCTACCCTTTATTCCCTCTCCCAGTAGATACTTCTCACCTTTTCACAGGTTCTCTCACATTTACAGATTCTCTTTTACAACCTCTAGCCAAGGGCTTGTTCCCACACACACCCTATTCACTTGTATATTTCAACAACAGCACCAACTATGAAGGTTTAGCACTGTGGGATGTAAGGGGAAAAAGAAAATATCAGCTAGGTCAGTTAGAATTATACCCCCCGTAGGATTCCTATTATTATGGATGGGTCTGCATCCCTTTTCATGTTCTGATGAATAAGGGTTAGGTCTCCTAAAGTGAGGTCTTCGGTTAGGTTAATTTCATATTGAAGAAGAGAGAGGGTTAGTGTAGATAAATACAATGTTAGAGTCTGAGGGGGGGGCCCAAGGAGTTACTGGCAACGATCTCCGTCGATGAGTTGGCATAATTCATCCGGTTGATCAATTCTTTGAGATCTTTGTTGGAGGGTGAGCTGGCATTCCAGTTCTTGAATCCTGGAATCTTTGGTGGTAAGTAAGGTGTAGATGGCTGCTTCCCGTGCATCTCGAGCAGCGCCCAGCTCTTCATATCTTCTTGCAGCTTCCTCCATTTGCAATCCTGGAAGTGGTGGCTTAAACATTAGCCTCTTCAATCTTCTTTAGCCGCTCCTCTACCAAGCTTTGGCTACTATAGTTAATTGTTGGTGTACGTGCTCAAGCACTTGTTGATGGCTAACCAGCATCTCATCTATTTCCATCGACTTTGTAATGATCACCTCATTGAGGACTTTCAGCTTCTCAACATGTGCTTTGTTTAGTTGTTCTCTTTCTGTTTGGAGGCTTACCATTTTCTATTCGGCTTTAGCAATGGCTTCATTGAGTGCGTTGAGCTACCGTGTAAATCCTTCTTCCTTAGCTTGGAACAACATGGCATGGGATTCCTTTAGCTGCTGTGTATGTTTCTCTTCTTTCTCCTGGGTATATGCCACTTCTTTTTTTCCTTGGCTTTCTCTAATTTAGCCTTGAGCTCATCATTTTCTTTGGTGGTGTGAACTATAGTCTTGTTGATTAGTCTATTATTTCCCTCCAAGGTTTGGGGCCTTGCCTCCTGCTCTTTGTCTGCCTTTAAACTCTTTAGGATCACTTCTCTATGTGTGGCATCCGTCGGCTATTTGCTCCTTAAGCACCTTCACCTGGTTAGTGGAATCTTGGACCTGTTTTGCTGCCAGAGTTTGGCATTCCTATCTGTGCGCTTTTGCCGCACAGGTCGTAGCTGGGGACTTACCGAACACCGTATGCGAGCCACGAATGGCTGCAAGCATACAACCAGGAAGGCAAGCTCAAAACAAAATGCAAAAGGTGTGTCACTCACCGCTTAACTGCCGCCTTGAAGGATTCCCGCGTCGCAGCCGTGAAGGAGGAGCCGCCGCCGCTCTACCGCCTCTCCGCCGCCTCGCCGTGCCGCTACACAGTGCGCTCGATCGCTCTCACTCTCTCTCTCTCTCTCTCACACACGCAGGAGAAGGAAAACAAGGAGATAAGGCAAGAGCACTCTTCTATTCACAACACATGAGAATGAGGATTTTAGGGTTACATTTGACTCTTATAGGTGACTTGGCCGTTCACACTTGGGCGCCCATACATGGCCGGCCGACCCTAACCCTTATCCTACTGATATCCAAGGTGCGCCTCTCATCGGCGATCACCCAATCCCTTCATCCTTAACATATGGTGCCGACAAGCCCGGCCCATGACTCAGAATATTTAAATTAATGACGTAAAACATAGTACGTCTCAATGTCCGCCATGGGTTAACATGCCCCCCTTCCTGATGTAGATTCCGTCCTCGGAAGCTATGGTATGGTAAGCTCGATAGGGCTGTTGTGGTTGACCGTCTGCAAAACAGGGAAAAGAGTGAAAGTATGCTGGAATTCAAAAGATATAAAGTGTATAAATTCAAGCATGTTAGACCACAATGGATATTGCTTATGAGAACTTAGTTTAAGGGTCACATGAATGAGCTAGTGTAGCAAATTAATAGGAGTTTAAAATTATTGAAAGGAATTCAAGAGTTAGCAAGGTGTCAAAGGTTAATCAAGGTTTATATAACTGGCCTAAGTCAAGGAAAATAACCAAGCTTAATAAATAAACAGATGACCACACTGTGTCTACTCTAAGAACAAGTTAATACCACGTGGCTAGGGACACAAGAAACATCAGAGTTACAGGAGCCTTTTGCGTTTATTTTTTTTTAAATGCACGTGACAATTTCTACACAATGGCGACCTTCCTAAGGCAAAACTAACATCGATCCTGGTACCATGTTTAACACAAGGCATTATCCAGGAATCTATTAGCTCACTTTAGGCAAGGCTACCCCCTACCAACCAAGGCATCGGTTTGGAGTAGAATACTCCTCGCCTACCAAGTGTCAATAAGGCGATAGGCCAACATTGAAGCACATTATAGACTTGTATTGCCATTTATTGTAAGCTTTTTTTTTAATAAAGTTTCTTTTGATCTTCGCTCCTGAACTAAAATGTGTTCTTACATCCTTTCGACAAGGGGTAAAAGCTATGTCCTAGAGGTCAACACACACACAGCCAGGTGTTCAAACATTAAGATGGTTTGACCCTAGACCTAAGACAATCGTATTCCAAGGTTAACTAAAGACGTCATGCTGCCTAGGAATATTTCCAATAAAGTTAAGCTCATTAATGATTTACACTAGCATGCAAGCAACTTCAAAAACTAAGTAGTACATTGACAATTTCCATGTGGTCATACCTTATAGTTTAATTTAATTGAACAGTAAAAACGAAAGAGAGTGGGTATGGAAGAATTACACCTGTAATTGGAGATCTCCTTGATTTGACGAGACAGCTTGCAATTTGATGTAGATATATTTTGATGAACGTTGCGGCAGTCTCCGGACTTGAAAGCGAACCCACCTCAAACTTTTTAACCTGTACAATCAACTAACAAGCACTATACCTCGAGAGGCACATCAGTGTGAAAATTTCAAGACTTGTTTAAGGAATCTGAACTAGAAAAAACTTGGAAACGCTAACCTACCTACCAGTCACACCACACTACTACTGAGGATACGGTAAGAGGATGTTGTAGAGTCTTGGCTCTAGCCCTAAGGCTAAGCCTCTATCCGCATCATCCAAACAAATAAAGTCAACCTCAGTATTGCCATGAGTTTCATCCGCATTGTCAGATATTTCCTTTTCATTTTCCCATCCACATAAACTCATCAAAAATGTAACCATGCGAGGATAGTCATCTTGTGGAAAAGGAAAGCATTGGGCTAACGGGGATATGTCCTCTACGGAGTAGGGGTCAGTCATGGTCAATAGGCGAATTAGCCATTCTAATTCCTCAACATTTTCTTCTCTGGCTAGTACATCTATATGATCCCATTCAGTTTCAATTACAGGATAGCACATGTGGAATATCTGAGAAAGGTATAGATGATACCTCTCACCAAAGGTAGGAGTGGATGAAGTGTATGATGATCGGGCATCTGCCATATCTGCAACACAGATATAGCATCAGTAGGTTTATGATAGGTCAATCTAGTTCTTGATTGTATACGGATATTTCTCTTGTTTTTGTGCTCTTGCTCTTTTTACTATTTTTTATTTTTCTTTTCTCTGTTTTTTTTTAAAAATGTATGAAGCTATATATATACATCCCCTTGAATATGGCAATTACATGGTCAGGGGAGAAGGTTTTTGTGCTCTTGCTCTTTTTACTATTTTTTATTTTTCTTTTCTCTGTTTTTTTTTTAAAATGTATGAAGCTATATATATACATCCCCTTGAATATGGCAATTACATGGTCAGGGGAGAAGGTTATAAGGAGGAAGCATTAGAATGTCGAGCGTGAGTACATGCTCCCCCTTTCCTTGGGTAGATCATATTATTTGCAATGATGTTGCAGCCTCTTGGAACCAATTTGCCCAGCGGGTCATAGGTTGTGATGTGGGCAGATAGCTCTTTATGACCCTTGTGGCCACATCCAATTGCAGAGATGGTAGTGTACGCTCCCATTGACGAATGGAGGAAATGGTTTCCGACGATACTATTACAAGGGGAGACGTAGACTTATCGATTTTTTGTTGGGTGTTGACAAGAGTAGGTGTAGAGCATGTAGAAACTTCTATATGAGTGTGTGCCTGGCATGAGGAGCTAGAAGCTTCATGTGGCTCCCCCCTTCCTGAGCTAGGTAGTAATGATCGATATCGTTTGGGAATCCAAACTAACTCTGGAAGAAGTGGTGTGGAGCACTCTGCTACCTTTCCCTTACCACGATCTTGAATTATCGTTGGGGTGGCAACAATTGGTTTGCAAGGTTTCACAGGTGATGTAGAGGGATTCAGCTTATGTTTAGGGACCCAAATCTGGTCATTTCCCTCGTAGTACCCTTGGGCTACTAGTAATTTTTTAGGGATCCATCGTGATGTTACATTGCCCTTTCTCGGGTGGGTAGCTACTTTTCTTTTACGAGGCTTCTTGGTAGCTGAACGAGATTGAGCAGGGGAAGTAGCTATTAGCGAAGCTTTGGGGACCCATTTGTATGTACTCTTTGGCATAGTAAGCAAAGCTTTAGGGACCACCTTGCCTGTTTCCACTCTTGGCGTTGAAGCGTTAGAGGGGTGGCCAACAATCAAAGATGGTTTTGCCACTGGACTTTGTGATTTTTCATTATCTAATATTTGAGTGGATGACTTAGGTGCGGGATTTTGAGCGGTCAGACCTAGTGTTGGTTCTTGCGTTGTGACTTGTCTGGTTGCCCAATCGATATTGCACTTGGTGGCCATCATCCATTTGCGCCCTAAGATTACAGTCCCTTCCATGGTGCCAGCTGGCATAACCAAAAAGCTTTGAATTATGGTTCCCTTGTCATAGGCAACCGGAGTGTGCAGAATTCCTGAGACGGGGGTTTTCTTCTTGTTGATTCCTTGAACTTGGATAGAACTCTTGGATAGAGGTGGTTTTCCCAGTTGACACCACACGCCATATGATAGCAAATTGTGTTGAGCTCCTGTATCCAATAATGCATTGTACAACACCTCCCCGTAAGGACTCCGTAACTCAATTGGGTATCTTAGAGGTGGGTCAGATTCCAGTGCATCCTCCTCTGTTTCCTCGAAAAATACTTGCGTAATTCCCAAGTTGGCTTCTCGTTGTCTCCTAGCACGCTGTTGACGTTCTTTAGCTTCGACTCTCGCTTGTATCTTTTTAAGCTCAGCTTGTTCTTTAGCTGCCTTCTTTTGATGTATTGCATGTAACTCCTCCTGGCTCAGGGGGTCATAGTATCGTTTGAATTTACTCCCATTAAGGAATCCAATGGTTTCAACTCCGTCGAGAGTCTCCACTCTGATGGTACCTTGCGGGGTAATTTCACATACTCTATATGGTCCCTTACCAGCATATTTGAGCTTCTTCTTTTCATTTCGCACTCCATACATCAGGACTTTATCCCCAACCTTGATGTCCTTGTCCTTTAGATGGCGATCAAACCATTTTTTCCTTCTATCCTTCTCCACAAGGGCATTGTATACAGCCAATTGTCTTTCTTCGTTTAGCCTCTCAAGGATATATAGACGCTCTACTAAGGGATTACCATCCCATCCCTCTTGAGTAGCAACACGAAGACTAGGAATGACAAATTCCCACGGCATGACTGCTTCTTGGCCATATACCATTTTGAATGGTGTACAATTAATAGCCACTTTGTACGCAGTACGATAGGCCCATAAAGCTGTCGTAAGCTTTAGATCCCAATCCGTGCGATGAGCTTCAACTGTCTTTGTCAAAATAGAGATTAAAGTCTTGTTGGTACTCTCGGCTTGGCCATTCGCTTGCGGATAGTAAGGAGTAGATTTATGATGGGATATCATGAAATTTGTTGTGAGCTCCTTAATCACTTCATTCATAAAATGCGTACCATTGTCGCTCACAAGTTCAAAAGGACAACCAAATCGTGTGATTATGTTTTCAAAGAGGAACTTGGCTGTTGTCCTCGCATCTGCCTTACGTGTCGCTTTCGCTTCAGCCCATTTGGTCATATAGTCAGTGGCCACAATAATATAGCGAGATTGTGTGTTTCGGGCCGCTGGACTAATTGGACCTACGAAGTCTAAACCCCACTTTTCAAATGGTTGGTTTACTTTGATTGGATGTAGGGGCATCTGATCTTTCCTCTGGGGTTTCTTGTATCGTTGGCATTCATCGCAACCCTTCACAAAGAGTGATGCATCTTGGAACATAGTGGGCCACCAATACCCTGATTGTAAGATCTTTCGCGCAGTTAAGTCTCCTGAGAAGTGACCACCGGCTACGCCCATATGTGCCTCTTGCAAAATGTATAGATACTCATCCTCTCGGGCACAACGCCTAAGAACGTCATCCTTTCCTCTTTTATAAAGAGTCCCAGCTATCAGGCAATAGGGTTCACATTCTTTGATTAGCTTTCGAGCTAGATCTTTGCGAAGCTCCTTGGGTGGGAAGCCATTAACCAAAAAGTTAACAATCTTCTCACTCCATTCAGGCATTGTCTCCACCATGAACAGGGAAGTGTCTGGTAAGTCATCATCAACCCCCGTAGGAGCCTCACCATTAGGTATGCGAGACAAATGATCAGCCATAACATGTTTTTTGCCAGGTCTCACAACAACAGTGAAATCAAACTCAAGAAGAATCAATAGCCATCGTGTGATTCTTCCTGTGGAGCATGGTTTGTTTACCAGATACAACAATGCTTGATGATCTACATAGAAAACAAACTTGGTGGCAAGGAGGTAATAACGAAATTTCCTTACTGCATATATCATTGCCAACCCTTCTCGCTCCGTAGTGGTGTAGTTCATCTCAGCATCGTTCAACTGGCGACTGGCAAAGCTAATGGGGTAGTCTAGCTTGTGTTCTCCAGGTTGAGTTAAAACACACCCAATAGCAAAGTTTGATGCATCAATATGCACATGGAAGAGTAAATCCCAGTTAGGCATTCTCAAGATTGGAGCACTCGCCAAGGCCTTCTTTAATAGCTCATAGGCACGGTCACATTCTTCGGTCCAAATAAACTCGATGAGAAGCTTATACAATGGTCGAGCTATCTCGGCGAAGAATAGAATAAACCTTCGATAATAACCAACGTGGCCCATAAAGCGTTGGACTCCCTTGTAGTTGGTGGGTGGTGGCAATTCCAGAATGACCTTGATTTTACTCTCGTCAGTGGAAATCCCATTTTTGGACACTATATGCCCTAAGATAACTCCGTGTTTAACCCAGAATTGGCATTTGAAAGGATTCAAGGAGATGCGATATAATCTACACCTTTCAAATATTTTTCGTAAACACATCAAGTGCTCGTCCCACGAGGAATGAACACAAAGATCATCTAAGAAAGCTTCACAGAAGTCCCTTAGATATTCCTTAAAGGCCGTGTTTATCAATCGTTGGAATGTTGCAGGTGCATTGGTCAAGCCAAAGGCCATGACGCGAAAGGCAAACACTCCAAACTCCGTGATAAATGCTGTTTTAGCTTGGTCCTCGACTGCAATTGTGATCTGATTGTAACCCGAGTACCCATCTAAAAAGCTATATGCCTCCTTGCCTGCCACTCTTTCAAGCACATGTTCAGAATATGGCAAGGGGTAATGATCCCTTCTGGTGGCTGCATTAACCTTTTTGAGATCAACGCACACTCTGAGTTTCCCATTCTTCTTTGGCACGATGACTATCGGAGAAACCCATTCTGAGTGCTCAATTGGGTATATGAATCCACATTTTACCAGCTTTTCAATTTCCTCTTGTACAATCTTTGCATACTTAGGATTCATTGGGTAGGGACGTTGCTGGACTGGTTTAGCAGTGCTAATCATTGGAATCGTGTGTTGCACCACCGAGGGTGGAACACCCTTCATGTCATGATATGTCCATGCAAATATGTCCTTGAATTCTTTAAGAAGCTTCGTAAGTGCAGCTTCTTCTGCCTTGGTGAGGTCTTGAGCAATAAAAACGGGTTTAGACTCCTCACCTGGATCTGCTAAGTCTATCTCCTTAACTACCGCAGGGCCATCGTAGACACCGCTACTCCCATTGGTAGGCGTTCGTTGGGCTTTTGTGTAGACCACTTTACGTTCCCCTGTGGTGAATGATTTGAAATGCTCGGGTGCGGGGTGTAAGTCTACTGGTTCTTGTTGTGCCAGGATTTTTTCTTTCAATTCCGCTTCCTTTTGCTGCTGAGCCAACTCTTGGTTTTGCCGCCTTCTTGCAGTACGACTTAGTTTTGGCTTTTCTTCGATTTCTAATTGGGCGACGTCATGAGGTTGCGGAATACACCACATGACACTTTGGAGGTATTGTCCCCAATTATCCGCTATCTTCCGATGAGCGTCAATGGCTCCTACATAACTAAGCCATTCCGCAGTGGATCTTTCCTTGTTTATTGCAGTTCGTACATTAGCTCGATAGCGTTGGCGCTTATGTCTCGTTTTCTTCTTACCAAGTTTTTGATTTTTGTTTCTATCAGATTCGGACTCACTTGGTCGATCTTCACTTTCGGATGAACTGCAGGAGGTCACTATCCTAGGCCTTGAGCACCTTGCTTCCACATTTGGGTGAATATTTGATTCATCCCTCCCATCAGGCTCAGGGTCAGTTTCTTCTTGAGATTCATACTCAGAGTCGCGTTGGTCAGAGTCTTCGCTACTTTCAGTGTCAGTGGAGTTTGCCACTTTCTCGCCATTAGGTGTCAAGTGCATAACACTTATCATGTTTATTGGCACTAACGGTGGCATATCTTGCCCCTCGGGTGTTACCCAACTTGTACCTCTATTTCCCCATGTGTCTATGGTTGCCGCTAGGTGTACCCAATCCACGTTATCCGACTCAGTCATACCCGGTAGGACATCCATATAAGGAGAATCCTTCCCATCATCAGTCTCTTTTTTGCATGTATAGCAATACCTTAATGGGGCGGAGTGAATAGTGGTATCCGATCGATTATCAATGATAACCTTGCTTCCTAAAGGATGTGCACGACCATTCTCAAGATCAACTCGAATGACAGAGTCCTGGAATTGTAGGTAGACATGGTTTTTCGACTTTTACCTTGTATCCCAGGACCTTGATCTTGAGGTCCCTTAACATTCCAATAGGTTTAGCTATGGTTCCGTTTGCCATCTTAACCACTATGTTTGTGACTTCAAGGTGAGGCCTTCCCATAGATTCCCAACAGTTTTTAGTCACAATGCTCACTCCAGCACCACCATCAAGGATTCCCTTTAGAGTTAATCCCTTGGTAGTAATGGGGAGGGTGGCATTAGATTCGTCCCCTTCAAAGTACTGTCCCAACTTGTTAACAGGTATTTCCACGACCGAGTTTTCATCTAGGTTGGGTTGTAGATCCCAATGTTCTCCTTCATCTTGAAGCGTGTCGGGTCTATCCATATTTGCAAATTGTGGTAGCCCCGCCTTTAGTTCTCCATTGAGAAATGCTCGAAGAGCTAAGAATAGCTCAGGATCTCCATATAATTTGGATATGATCGTGGTTCTGATCTCAGAGGACATGAAATCCATTAGCTTAGACACATTCAACGGTACTTTTCGAGACATCGCCCCTTGACTAGGGACTGGTGAAGATGGAATCACTTCCTCTTCGATGGGGTCAGGCATTCCCTCACTAAACATTCTTTCCAGCAAGAAGGGTGTTTGCCCACTTCCGGATGTCCTATCCTCGCTTTCTTCCCGAATGATACTAGGTATAGCTAACGGTTTATGGGTCCGGTGAGGCTGAACTTGCGTAGGAAACACTGTGTCTGGAATTTTGATTTTTCTTGGCTCCAGTTCTCTTTGTGTTTCTTCCACCAAACCCCTTAAGTGTTGCACTTGTTCAGTCTCCTCAACTGGGTTTGGGTAAGTTCCAATCTTTTTCTTGAGGGTTTTTGGCCCACGTGGCTTGTCTTGGGGAGTCTCAGTCAGTTTGGGTGGTCGAGAGGGCATTGACTGACTTGGTTGTGGGGCTGAGGAAGTTTCCTTCGGTTTTCCCTTATTTATGTACTCGTTTGATTCTCCTTCATTGAGCTCCCGAGTGGGTTCCTCCCTTAGGGTAGTGGCTTTGGTCCCCATGGTTTCTATTGAATCGGAATCATCTTCAGGATCATTCATATACACGGGGTCGTCTCCTGTCCCTATGTTGGTCTTTGAACTGGGCTTGGAGCTCGTGGCATTAAGCGATCTCTTTCGTCGTGTTTTCTTTTTCTTTGCCTGAGCGATTGATGCAGTATCCCTCTCTTCAAGAATGTAGTTTTGATTTTGAAGCATTGATCGTGTAACTACATTCGCGGGTACAACAGGTGTGGTTCCTCGTGCTTGGTTGGTGACCTCAACCAAATTCAATGGCGTAATCTTGGGTGCATTAGGATTATGTGGACATTGAGCAATCAAATGGTCTATGCCACAATGATTACATGTAAGTACCGGCATTCCCGATGTGCTCCCTTGATTTGGTTGCATTTGAGTAGCGATCTTCTGTAGCCTATTAGGGCACTCCGCTACACGATGCGGTCCACCACACTCGTAGCATTGAAGAGGTGGTCTCCTTGCCATGGTATTAAGGTTTTGCCCTCTAGTGGCGAGAGCAGCCGCTTGATATACAGGCTTGACTTGTCCGAAATGATCCTCCATGTAGTACTGGGGAATCATTTCAAACGTATCAATCCCGTATGGAGCAGTAGGGTCTATCTCCTCTTCATAGTCCCCACATGCACTATGTGACTCACAACCCATCTGGTTTATTGGGGTAATCCTTGGATGTGGAGGTTGTGGTCCTAGCACTGGCGGTGGTAACGGCACAGGCTGGACTACATTCGGATTCCTTGGAACTATGTGCTGTGACGGTTGCTCGATAGGTTGTGCAGGCATTAGCGCGGGTACTTGAGGTGTGTTTGACCAAGCTAGTGGTGCCTGGTTTGCCAACATTCGCTTAAGTGTTAGGCAATCTTTAGATTGATGGCCATACTTACCACATGCATTGCAATTCCCATTGAATTTGACTCTGAATGTGGGACATTCACTCGTGCTATGTGGTCCTAAGCACACCGAACACCATTGTTGCTCTCTCCTTGGGTACATATGGCTATTCTAAGGAGCTCGATTACCCCTAAAGTATTCTTGGAGAGCCTTAGTAAGGTCGGTCACAGACATTTCAGATATCTTGGGCTCCTTTGCAATAGGTTTTACCGTCATTGGCTCGTGCCCAGATACTTGCGAACTAACGGATTTTGTCTCCGAAGACACCTTTTTACCTGCAATCATCAAGTTGTCTTCTAACTGGATTGCATTGGCAGTGACTGCTTCCCACGTTGTAAGACCTCTAATGACTAGGCCATTGTAAATGTCCTCGTGGCGCAATCCTCGGATGAATCTATCGAGGAGTTGGTTATTATTGAAGCGTTCATCGGGAGTGCAGCGAGAATTTAGATGCTTCAATCGACTTATAAAGTCTCTCACTGACTCCCCTTCCTCACGTTCAGCTTTTTGGAGTTGAGATGCTACTCCCCAAAGCACACCCTCACGTATGTATTCCTTCAAGAACAGTCTCTTGAGAGTGGGGTAGTGAGTGCGCTCTTCAACCCTTAAGGTTCGATACCAATCTCCAGCCTTCCCACTCAAGGTTAAGCCTAAGGCTTTACACTTATGCAGCTCATTGTGCTCTTCCAAGGAATCACACACGTGTTCAAAGACTTCAATGTGCTTCCTAACATCCTCGTTACCACTGAAGTTTTGAGTGAGCTTAGCCACTTGTACTGCCTTGCTTCTAGGTTCTCTCTCAGGCATACCCCGCATGTTTTCCGCAATAGATCGTCCGATCGTCTGAGCAAACGCTGCGAGATCACCTAGGTGAGCAGGCATAGTTGGTGGAGGCACTTCTGGGATAGCCTGGCTGATAGGAGTTGGCGTTGGTCTGAGTAGGTTGGCAAATGACGTAGGATATGATATGTGGCTAGGCCTAGCTCCTCTTGGATAAGGGTGGTGATAAGGCGGTCGTGGAGCATACGCCATTGGCATACTAAGAGGCGTAGGATCTACCTGAGCATGAGTAGCGATAGGTACATAGGGTCGATAGGCACTGGCACGCACTGTTGTAGGTACTGTTCCACTAGGTAGCGGTGTCGTACTAACTACAGCGGTATAACAGGTGCACTTTCAGCTATGCTCATCATTGTGGTAGGCATTGCGGATTCCCTAATGGAAAGTTGAGCCAAGGTTGGAAAGCTAAAGTTACTACTCGTGGGCTCAACCTGCATTGAGACTCCAGGCGAAACAACATATGAAGGGTCTATGGGACTCACCGAGGGAGTCTCCAATTGTGATAGGGTTGGTTGTTTGGCCTTGCCCGTATCCAAAAACCTCATAGGGCCAGTGGAAACTAAGTTCACTCCCCTATTTTGCCTCTCAATTTGGATAATTCTATGAATCACCTCACATATCATGTGTTGTTGCTCCTCTAGATTAGTGGCGCTAGATGTAGATCGTAGGACTTCTAACCAACCTACATGGTATGTGTAACCTGTGTATAGGTCAGTTAGAGTCTCTGTGTGTAGATCATATCCCCAATTTTCATTGAGAAATATCCCATCTAGACTTGGTGTGCCAAACGGCTCTCTTGAAGTGGACGCAATGTCACTTCTTATGGGTTGGCTTCTAGGGACCTCTACTTTAGGAAGAGCATCGGAAGTTGGTAGCTCAGTAGGGCCCTCATTAAACGAAGTAGGTAGAATATCCACATGGACACTCTTTGGGAGGGTAGGGTCCACATAAGATGTGAATGGCGAATCTACTACCCCTCCTTCTTCATTTACTTCGCTTGCCGCATGTTCAGAGCGTGTAGCTCTACTAAAGGTCTCTATTAGACGACTAAACATGCTAGATCCGGGTTGTGGGGCCCACACTGGCATGTTTTGGCTTGTCTCCTCAGGGTTCTTGGTAGGGTGCCCTTCCATGGCTTCTGAGTCAGAGGACGAGTCACTATCCACTATTCGTGGATCTTGGGTTGCACTCCCTTGGGTTCCAGCCGAAGGCCAAGATGCCAACGTGGAGGGATGGTGTGAGCCTGCGTAAACTGAAACGCTTTCTAGTGGCTCAGGCTCTAGTACCCGACCAGAACGTAGATGCATGTGACGTGGGTACCCTACGTGCGTTGGTAACTACCCTTGAAACTCACACAAGTGGTTTCTTAGGTGTTTCGCACCCCGTTTTTACTTGTTTTTGTGTTGTTTTTAACCCGTTTTTGACCCCCTTACTTACGGTCGAACTTGGACTAGGGCGTATGATAGCTCGAAACGAGCGTATCGTTCAAAGGATCCTAGTGTGCTTTACAGCACCGCGTTCGCCTATCTAGAGCTCCTGTAGTCCTCAAAACAGTCCGTTTCCCTTGGGGGGAAGGGGCAAAAGCATATTTGCTTGTGGAGGAAAGGGTGAGGGCTTTATCCCACATACTCACTTTACTCCTTGGGGAGTGGGCTACATATAGGGCACAACTTCCCATAAGCTCTCACTTGAGAGAAAGCTATGGAGGCTCACTCTCCTATATATATATATCAAAAGACCGAGACCGGGGCCGGGGTCGGGGTCAATTGGGGGTTTTTTCTTTTCAAATTTTTTTTTCCAATTGAAAAATCTTTCCTCTTCACATGTTTGGTTTCTTCTCTGGAAATAAAATTTAATTTTTGATTTTTAATTTTTTTTAGATTTTTGTTTTCTGTTTTTTTTTTTGAGATAGGTTTTCTAGGGTTCCTTTACGGTTCAGCCTTTAGCCTTGGCCGCGGCGCAGTTCGCACACAGCACAGATCAGGGGATTCAGAAATCCCTCTCACACGTAGAAAACCATATAACAGATCACACGCCCACACGCGGAGCGGAAAAATAACAAAAGAAACAGAAATGCAGAAGACAAATTGCAGAAACATAGATTGCAAAACATAGAACCACCTCAACAACAAACACACAGTCGCTTTCCTACAGTGTAGATTAAACTTCACGCAGCAGCCGAGCTGCAAACTGGAGCTTGGTGCAGGGCAACTCCCCGGCAGCGGCGCCAAAAATGTGCGCTTTTGCCGCACAGGTCGTAGCTGGGGACTTACCGAACACCGTATGCGAGCCACGAATGGCTGCAAGCATACAACCAGGAAGGCAAGCTCAAAACAGAATGCAAAAGGTGTGTCACTCACCGCTTAACTGCCGCCTTGAAGGATTCCCGCGTCGCAGCCGTGAAGGAGGAGCCGCCGCCGCTCTACCGCCTCTCCGCCGCCTCGCCGTGCCGCTACACAGTGCGCTCGATCGCTCTCACTCTCTCTCTCTCTCTCTCACACACGCAGGAGAAGGAAAACAAGGAGATAAGGCAAGAGCACTCTTCTATTCACAACACATGAGAATGAGGATTTTAGGGTTACATTTGACTCTTATAGGTGACTTGGCCGTTCACACTTGGGCGCCCATACATGGCCGGCCGACCCTAACCCTTATCCTACTGATATCCAAGGTGCGCCTCTCATCGGCGATCACCCAATCCCTTCATCCTTAACATATGGTGCCGACAAGCCCGGCCCATGACTCAGAATATTTAAATTAATGACGTAAAACATAGTACGTCTCAATGTCCGCCATGGGTTAACACTATCATGCAACATGTGAGCAATAAGCAAACGACATCTCCATACCCTTTGCTCTTGGGACCAAATAGTTGCACTTGTGGAGGCTAAGCCTTTTGTTTGGTGCTACAGCATGTCGAGGCCTTCCATGGTCTCTTCTAGGAAGAAATCAGCGTCGAGATTGTGCAAGAAGGAATATTCTCCTAGTGTGTCCTCATCAGTGTCCATTCACCTTTTCTTTTTGCTAGAACTTGGAGTCTTGTCAGCTCTCTTTCTCTTCTCAGCATCTTGAGCTTCTTGAGTTTCCTCTAGTTGTGCTGAGGTGGCCTCTTCATTCCTCTCACCCACATTTGTTTGTGGCAATTGTTTCTCCGCGCTGAGGTGGGCTGATCTGAAATTACTAAATCGCGGAGTAGGGAGAGGTTTTTGAGGACTAACTAGGCAGGGCTTAAAGGCGGTGTGTGTAGTGCTGACTCTAGAATGGCACTTGTTGTCAAGCTTATATGTACCCTTTCTTTTGCTTCTTGGGCTCCAGAACCTGTTGAAAGGATGCAATGTCTTGGGCTACCTCTTCTTCCAGACGCTGCGTCTCTGATTCAACTTGTTGGAGGCTTCCCCGCATTTTTTACTTTCCTTTGACTTCTTACCACTCTTCATCTCTTGAATTAGCTCCTTAGTCTCCTTCAGGACTGCTTGACCCTACCTATAGTTCTTCTGAAATGAGGGATGGATCCTTCAACCTAAGGTACCTCTGTCTCTGAGTGCCTTGGGGAATGGGAAGATTAGCAGCATGGCTGAGTACTTTGGTTAGGAGATAAGAATTACACACCTTGGATTGGTTGGACTTAAGGTAATTCTCCATTTCTCGGTGTATATACCAAGCCCAATCCTCCTGTTTCTCCTCATGGACCTTTGCTATGAGATTGAGAGGGACCCTGTTATATATGTCCCACTGGCTTTACTTGCATGAGTATTGACATTGCTCTACAAGATTTCTCATCTGCTTTATCCTTTATATTTTCATACTCTGCCCCATTCAAGTCAAAGGAAACCCTCTTTAGCATGTTCTCCATGGGAATCCAATTAATTGTATGGACATGTGCCGGTATGGGTGGGGGCAGCTGCAGAGCTTCCCGTATCATTTCCTCTGTGATGAGGACTTGCTCAGTGGAGCCATCTGACTTTGTGATTGTACCTCGCTTGGTATTTCTGTCATAAGACTTCAGAAATTCTACACATAATTGTGGGTTAATGGTGCAGGGAAGGACCTCTAAAATTTTGCTAAGTCCTACCTTCTCCAGCTTATTCTTGATGTTAGTATCTTCTAAGATCTTCACACTCCGGGCTATGATACAACATAATCTTCTCGTGAGTTGTCTGAATGTCATTGTGGATCACGATACCTTGTAATTTCTATGCATACGGCCCAAGGTAAGTGAGCTTGGTGCCGCGTGGTACTCTTTTCCTCTTTTCCTGTTTTATAGCCAGGTTCCCCTCAACCTCTGGTTTGAAAGTAGCAGAGGAGGACATCTGTAACATTTAAAAAAAAGCACATTAATCATATAGTGACTGGTAGGAGCTGATAGTCCCCCCTTTTTTTGTGTATTTGTGTGTGTGTGTTTGTGTACATTGAAGTTTGATGGGAAGAGTGTTAGTGGGGTGAGCAATGAATCAATAAAGAGTGTGTATTAGTGTTTGTCGAGAATTAGTCATGATCCATGAAGTAGCAGGTCGTGAAATGGCCGAGCGTGAAGTAGTTGTGTGTGAAATGGCCGAGCGTGAAGTAGTTGTGTGTGAAATGGCCGAGCGTGAAGTAGTTGTGTGTGAAATGGCCGAGCGTGAAGTAGCTATGTGTGAAAGGTTAATCCATGAGGTGTTGAAGGGTTAAAGCGTAAACTATTAACACATGAAGTGTAAAGACATGAGGGGTTAACGCGTGAAATCCTAACCCGTGAATTGTTAGTTCGTGAAAACTTAACTTGTGAAGCGTTATTACGTGAGGTGTTACCCCATGAAAGGCTTAACCCATGAAAGGCTTAACCTATGAAGGGCTTAACCCGTGAGCTAGTAGTAAGTTATTTTGTGAAATAGAAGATTGTGGTGTTACAATTATCAATGTGGAATGAGTGTTAGTGGTCAGCGCTTGGTATGAGCAAACGACTTTAAGCGATCGGTGTATTTTTATCCAAACAGAGGGTTTACAATTATCAATGTGGAATGAGTGTTAGTGGTCAGCGCTTGGTATGAGCAAACGACTTTAAGCGATCGGTGTATTTTTATCCAAACAGAGGGTTTACTTTGGACTCCATGAAATAGCAGACTCCTATTTACGAGTTGATTTCCTTATCTCATGTGACTAGATTTGGTGAGAGGTGTCACTTTCTAAAGTGGAGGGATGATGAAAACAAGAAGGGGAAGGATAGATGCAATCGATTAAGAGTTGTAAAATGCAAAAATGTGTTCGAATGTGTCACCTAAGAGCTTAAACAATGCTTTTATGCAAACGAATTAAACAATCAAAAGTGTGTGAGGAGCTCCTACCTGAGAATTGATGGTCACAAGCAATCAAATGAGGAGGATGAACACCAAACGACGACGAACGCACTCTAGAAGATGATGAAGATGATGATGCCAAGGAGAAGTGATGGAAGCAAGTTGATGAAAAATGCACAAAAAGGGAAAAAATGTATTTATGATCTAGCCATCGGCCCCGACGGCCACGTAATTGGGTGTGCCACGTGTTTGTCTGCGATTCATGGAGGTTTTTTGACCATTTCACAATGTGAACTAGCATGAGTCGGTTCATGACATGAACTATTTTGAAGTGTTTCACGATGTGAAACAGTCCTGAGCATTTCATGACATGAACTAGCCCAAACTGGTTCACGACGTGAAACAACTTGTACCTTATACATGCAAATATTAATACCCTATGGTTTCCTATATGCTCAAACACTCCAAGGCCACATGGTTTCCTATATGCTCAAACACTCCAAGGCCACATGTTATGCACTCTGAGGAGTAGAAGTGCACGTAAAACGACTGAACATGTTTCACAACATGAAAAGCGTACCCCTTTACCTTTTACCCAGTTGCTTGGAGCTAGGTACCCCTCATCATCCTCCTTCCTTTTATTGCCACGGGAACCAATGTGGTACTTTGGAGCTTGTGGCTATGTGTTGTTGCAAACCGCTTAAGTTATGAGTGAGAACTTTTGATTTTTCCTTCCATCCAATGGAGGAGTACATCCATCGAATCTTGGTGAACGTTTCTCCAAATCAACCACTCTCTCGGCTAATGTATTTTCAATGAGCCTTTCCTGTATGGCAATTCGTAGGCTTGGAACAAAAAATTCCATAGACATTATCTCATCAATGCCATAAGCTAGATAAAAGGGAGTGTACCCCGTTGTTGCTACCTTATATAATGTACAATAGGCCCATAGTGGTGCAGTCAGCTTGTGCTCCCAGTCCGTGCGACGACTGGCTTCTAAGGTTTTAGTCAGGATAGCACAAAAATTCTTGTTTGTGCTCTCTGCTTTTCCATTTGCTTGTGGGTAATAAGGTGATGATTTGCGATGGACTAAAGGAATTCTGTAAGTAATCATTCAATCACCTCATTAATCAAATGTGAACCTCGGTCACTGACTAATTCAAGTGGGTAGCCAAATCTGAAAATGATATGTTCATACAATTTTATGTCATTATTTTAAAAGGAAAAGATACACATTTATCAGCACTAATATAAAAAAAACCCTTCTTTAAAAGATAACCAAGCTAACCTGGCCACCATTTCCTTGAGGAGCTTGTAAAGGGAGGGTTGGAGCCGCATCGGGAGCATCTTCCTCCCTGATCTCGTTGTTGCGCATTCCTCTCAGAGAAATATTTTGACGTTTCCAGGAAGGGGCCATCTTGGATGTCGTCTTGTAGGGCTCACAGTCGCGGTCAAAACGCTTCAGTCAGATCTCAATTCTGAGATTGTTTGCTCATCGTATGAGCAAAAGACCATAGCGCATGAACCCTCTCTTAAGACTAAAACCTCTTATTAAAGTCCACGCAAATGGGGGGGGGGGGGATTGTGAGATGTCCTCAAGAAAAAAACGTTTTGCTAAAGGGGAGAAGGGCTGACGGGTGCTGTAAGTCTCTTCACACCGCCGGGGGGGGGGGGGGGGGGGAGAAGTGTTAGGACACTGCCTCCTAGCAAGAGGGGGATAGAGGAAAATTGCCTTATCTGAAAAGAGGCAAATGAGAGGGTGTGAGAGGGGCGGCTACACAAGGGGCAACTGTACTATAGCAAGTACAATGCACAGGGACAGATGGTGGTACGGACGGTGGCACAACAGAGCATACGCTACGCAGAAATGCGTGTTGCCCACCATGGAGCATCCCGGGGGTTTATATAACTGTGGGGTACGAGTACGGGCGCTGCGCAAAGCAAGGATGAAAGGACCGTGTACCAGCAAAGGTTGTGGATCAATGGCCTGCATGGCTCTAGGGAAAAGGTATGGTGTCGGTTAACAAGGAAAGGAGTGGTATGCATGTACCTTGTCTGGTCAAGGGCAGCATGGGTGTCCACGTAGCGGTACGTGCGGACCACACAGTGGGTGACCGTCCTTTGGTTCTTGTACGACCATCGTACGGGCACCCTGGTAAGTGTGTACGGTCTAAATTTTGGGGCAAGGTCCCCAAATTTGGGACGTCGGCCCCGGGGGGCATTTTTTTTTTTTTGTCCGCGGGAGGTTCTCCTGGTTGTTGGGGTTCAGACCGTTTGTCAATCGGATGCCCGGTCGTGCATTTATTAAGGTTTAAAGGTCGTCGCTTTTTAACTAAAAATGACTGAAATTTGCGTATAAGCTTGATCCGGTGTCCTTTTTGGATGCTGTAAAATCCTATATTAGGGTGAAATCGTGCGCAAATTCCAAATTTGGGCTCAAAATTTGAAGATTCTAAGTAGAAATGACTCATTTAATAAAATAATTGATTTTTATACCATAAAAACTCATAAATTTATCTATTACATGGACATTTCTTTATTAGTGAAGATGGGTATGTTACATATATGGGGTGTGCCTTCCACGTATGTAGATCAATTTTTAGAATTTGCGAATCCTTTTGAACATACACTTGATCTAACGCCCAATCAAGCACTAATTTGGCGTCCCTCAAATGAAGGTCTGCCTGTTAAATGTCTCACAACATCATCGGTTGTTATTGAGCCTCATAATGCCAATCCTTAAAAAACAACCAAAATACAACACCTAGAGGAGTACCGCTTTCCCTTTCAAGAGGAAGACAGAGTCATTTGAGAGACAGATTGCACGAATTATGCGCTTGAGAAAGCACGTGAGGAACTCGATAATTCCCTTATAAAATTAAAGCACTCTCAAAACCTCATTTGGAGGAATGCTCTTCTCTCATGGTGAAGCCAGCATAACATCAGCACTTGCACCTTTAAGGGCTCAACATGAGTTATACCAAGATATAATAAAGAGTTCCATAGAACATGACTATCAGGATTCGCAAGTTTCCAAACAAGCCTCATTTCGAATTGTTAGAGGGCCAAGTGTGCGAGTGTATGCATTAGGAACTCTTAAAAAAGCTGAGAGCCAAAAAGATGATGAAAGTGAGTGGGAATATGAAACAGAAATGGGATCTGAAGTTGAAACAAAAACTGAAACATCCATGGTTCCTCTAGAAGATTCTATCATGATATGGTTCGATTTCCTTACAGGCAATGATATTAAGCACAAATGCGCATTGATTAGCCCTCGAGCTAGTCGTAACATCATGATAATTGACACTTGGATGTCATTCCGACAACCTAAACTTATCCCTACAAACAATGGTCTTGCAAAAGGAGCCAATGGACAAAACATTGAAGTTCCAGGTTATTTTAGCTATGCTACTCAAACAATCGATGGAGATGTGAAATCTACATTCCATGTTACCCTAGATTCCCTTGAGTATGATGTCATCCTTGGTGAGACTTGGATACGTGACTCGTTGTATTCAATAGATGAATCCGTGCAAACAGTCACCTTGAACACTCCTGCAGGAATTGTACAATTGCTATTAGAGGAGCTGGAACTTCCAACATATCTTACTCAAAAGATCCCGGGATTCTGGTTGGATTGGAAATTTCAAATAAAATCACCACAGCTTAAGCATAGCTTTATCCCCAACACGAGGTCACAATCTCATAACCCTAGGATTTTGGTTAGATTGGAAATTTTAAATAAAATCACCACAACTAAAGCACAGCTTTATCCAACACGAGATCACAATCTCATGACCCTCGAGTTATGGGATTTGTGAGGTCAACCGACACTCACGGCTCATCCTGAAAGAATTCCCTTTACACAAAAGACTTGAACATGCCATGTTTGGGGTACTTTTGTTGGAATTAGGGTTGCAGGAATGCACACACAACTTCAAGAAGATGAGGAAGCTTGAGCACAACACAGTAGTGTATTATGAGTGCCAAAAATGAAAGATAACAAGCCCTAGAAGATAATGGGCGTATATACAATGCACGGGAGAAAAAACCTCCTAGTGAGGGAAAAAGTGCCCCGGCGGTCCTAAGTGTGTTCACACACATCACTACTATAATATGGTAACAAATCCCCCCTGGAGTGATGCGGTGAACAAGAGCTAGCACTCATGTATAGGGAAGTGTCTAGCTATGTGGACGAATCCACAAAAGGGAGTAAGCCCAAAGCTTTGCGAAAAGCTTCGAACTTCTCACGAGGCAGAGCCTTTGTGAAAAGGTCTGCAAGGTTATCCTGTGTTGGCACATAAGCCAAACTGATCTCTCCTGCAGAGAGTCTCTCCCTGACATAATGGTAGTGCACCTCAATGTGCTTCGTACGAGCATGGAACACTGGGTTCCGCGCAACTGCCAATGCGCTCTGACTGTCAGTGAAGATGGTGGTGGCAGATGGCTGCCCAACACCCAAATCAGCCATAAGGCATCGAGCCACACACACTCAACCGTAGCTGTGAAAGCTGCCCTGTACTCAGCTTCACAACTAGAAGTGGCCACAGTAGGCTGCTTCTTGCTCAACCATGATATGCATGAGCTTCCAAGCATGAAGCAAAAACCACTCGTGGACACGCGTGTGTCATAACAACCAGCCCAGTCAGAATCTGAAAAAACATGTAAATCTGGCGGCAATGATCCCCCCTTGGGATAAAACAACCCAAGATGCCGAGTACCACTCAAATAGCGAAAGATACGCTTCACTGCCTGCCAATGCTTAATGCCTGGGCTATGCATAAATCTGCTCACCTGTGAGACTGCAAACTGAATGTCTGGCCTCGTAATGCATACATAAATGAGGCAACCAACAGCTGTCTGATAGAGTGTGACATCAAAGTGATCTCCAGCATCATGAAGACTCAACTTCAAACCTGTCTCCATTGGAGTAGCAATAGGCTTGCAGTCTTCAAGGCCAAATCTCCGCAACAATGTTTCAATATACTTTGTCTGACACAAAGCAATACCTCCATCACACTGCTTAAATTGTATCCCCAAATAATGATGCAAATGCCCCAAATCTGACATCTCAAAAGAGGCATTCAAATCAGCCTTAAAATCAGCAATATGACTCTCATTTGGTCCTGTGAGCAGCATGTCATCGACATAGAGAGCAATGATTAGATGTACACCATCCACACGTTTAACATACAAAGTGCTTTCTGTTGGACTATTCTGAAACCCATGTGCAGTCAAATATGCATGTATTTTTTCATACCAAGCTCGTGGAGCTTGCTTTAAACCATATAAAGCCTTTTTTAACCTGCACACTTTGTTTTCCTGCCCTCTTTGAACAAAACCACGAGGCTGCGATACATACACCTCCTCATGCAAATCTCCATTTAAGAACGCAGTCTTTATGTCCAGCTGATGTACATTCCAACCATTATGAGCTGCTAATGCACAGATGCTACGAACAGTGGTCATACGACATGTGGGAGCAAAAGTCTCATCAAAATCAATGCCCTTCTCTTGAGCATAACCTTTTGCAACAAGCCTAGCCTTATGGCGATCCACTGTGCCATCAGGCTTACGCTTCAATTTGTATACCCACTTAGTGCCAATGGCCTTCTTGCCAAGGGGCAAGTCACATAAAGACCATGTACTATTCTTCATAATAGCATCGTATTCTGCTTGCATAGCAGCCATCCAATTTTCTGAACTTTGTGCCTCATCAAATGAAACAGGCTCACTTTCATCGCACATACTAGAAACAGCCAATGCATAACAATCTGACGCATAAGAGGCACCATGAGAGCCAGAACGAGTGCGACTAGACAAAGGGGCATCCAACTTGCTGTCACGCAAAGTCTGCACCAGCCATCTAGGCATGTTCCTAGAGCCCTCAATCTCTTGTCTCTCATCCTCAAGTGCATCATGCACATCTGCATCAGATATAGGCTGATCTGTGCCATCATTTAAAACCTGCATAGGCTGAAAAACTGCCTCATGAGGTATTGCACTTGACTGTGCACCACTGAAAAGAGGCAACAATGTATCATAGACATCACGTGAGCTGATATCTGTCTCCTTAGTACATGAAACCAAGGGCTGAACTGCATCTTCCACAAATACAACATCACGGCTAACCAAAATGCGCTTTGTCTGTGGATGATACAAACGATAGCCTTTGCTCTCAGCACTATATCCAACAAAAATACATTTGACAGCTTTGTCATCCAATTTTCTGCGATGTTGCACAGGCACTAATGCATATGCCAGGCAACCAAAAACACGTAAATGGCCAACAGATGGCTTGCGGCTATGCCAAGCCTCATATGGAGTGACAACCTGTAATGCTTTGGTGGGACACCTGTTTAGTACATAAGTGGCACACATGACAGCCTCAAGCCAAAAACCATGTGGTAGACTTTGACTCTTAACCATACATCTTGCCATTTCCATGAGAGACCTGTTTTTTCTCTCAGCCACACCATTTTGCTGTGGTGTATACGGCACTGTACATTGGTGTTTTATCCCACGCTCAGCCAGAAATGCATTAAATTCTGAAGACATATACTCCCCCCCTCGATCTGAACGGAGGGTGCCCATCTTACTTTCTGACACATTTTCAGCCATAACCAAAAACTGTTTGAAGCACAAAAACACTTCGGACTTTGCCTTCAAAGGATATACCCATGCATGCCTGGTAAAATCATCAATGAAAGTCACGAAGTAAAGGTAGTTTCCAAATGATGGAGTTTGCATGGGACCACAAACATCACTGTGAACAAGCTGCAATCTGCGTTCAGCTCTCACTGATCCATCTTTGGGAAAGGAAGCACGCTGCATTTTACCCAATATGCAGCCCTCACAAACATGCTTGACAGGTGCCTCAAGCTTAGGCAAAGAAGACACCATTTCAGATTTCTGCAGGCGCAGCAAACTTGCAAAATTCAGATGACCAAAACGTGCATGCCACAGTTTTGCATTTGAAATAGCCTGCGTATCCATAATAGCACATGCTGAATCCTCTACACATTTGCCATCCATATTGAGCTTATACAGCCCTCGACATAGTGAACCAGATGCTACAATGATGTCACCACAAGAGAGATCATGAACAGTACATCTGTCATCCACAAATTTTACAACCAAACCTGTTTTGGCAAATGCGGAGACTGACAGCAGATTCTTTTTGATCCCTGGCACATACAATGCATCAAAAAGTGTAAAGGTGTTGCAATTTGCAACATTCAGCACAATCTGTCCAACTCCTTTAACGGGATAAGAGGAGTTATTGGCACAAGTGACAGTATTCCCTGTGGGAGCAGACTCAAGGAAAGTGAATAAACTGCGCTGCGAGGTGATATGCTTAGTGGCACCACTGTCAAAGTACCATACATCTGAATCTACTGCAGACATACATGTGTCATGCAAAGATGGGTCATAACTGCACTGCGCATTGAATGCCCATTCTGTATCTTGAACAACATTAGCAGATTCATTGTTAGAAGGAGAGGCATCTGCAACAACAGCCATACCAGCCTCTTTCTTCTTAGCCTCTTTCGCAGCCAGCTTAGGACACGCTTTGATGACATGATCATTTCCCTTACAGTACTTGCAAAATGTCTTCTGTTTGTCACCCTTCTTCTCATCTTTGTCTTCCTTCTTTGGTTGCGCAGCATTTGCAGATTTCTGCTTACTAGAAGAAAAGCCAGCTTTACCTTTCCCGCTTCTCTGACTAGCAACGAAAGCTTGATCTGCGACACGCATAATATTCCTGTTTTGCCTTGACTGGTCTTCTTGCAGCAAAACAGAAACTAACTCCTCAAATGATAAGGCATTGGGATTGCCTTTCATCATCAAGCGAAGAGTGGAAGCAAAACCCTGATAAGAATCTGGTAGACCATTCAAAACAGTCTGCACAAGTGAACTGTCTGACAGGATTTCATCTGCAGAAATGAGCTGCTCTTTGAAATCCTTGATCTTTGTCAAAAAGCTATCCATAGAATCACCTTCGTTCATATGCTCACTCTCCAACTGTTTTCGGAGGTAAGCAACACGAGCCTCATTTCTTGCTTGATACAATGTGGCAAGTACATCCCAAGCATCCTTAGAAGTCCTACAGGAGCGAATATGTGGGATAATGGTACGTTTGACAGACAGCGCAATCAAGGCATGAGCCTGCGCATCTCTACCATCCCAACGAATCTGCTCTGCTGAAAGTGGTGGTTCTCGAACAGCTGCTACAGCACTTGTGCCTGCACCATCATCAACAGTACCTGTTTCTGATGTGTTTGCAGCATTCCCAGCCACAATAGGACGTGCATCAATACCCTGCATAATGTTCCATAACCCCTTTGCTACCAATACATGTCGCATCATATATGCCCACAATGGATAGTTGGTGCCATCCAACTTATCCTCAGCAGCCAACATGCGGAATACATCATTGTTGTCAGCCATGGCCAATGACTGTACTACTAGATGTAAATGCTGTCTGTAAGAGGTAAACCTGTATAAAATCGACCTGTGCTATGTAGCACAGCCCAAAACAGACGAATGGGCACCTGTCCTGCAGATTTTAATCTTGACAGAAAATCTGCACAGTAGGACGATTTTGCCTGTGCAGTACTTGGAATGCAAAAACGGAGGGCGAAATGACTTCAGATCAAAATTCTGAAACGAACAGGCCCTACGGGCTTTCCCACGGCATATACTAACCTGCAGACGCTCGTGAAACCTCGTCGCAATCGGAGGAGATGAAGCGGCAGGTGCCGGTGATGCTGCCCGGGAGGAGGAAGCCTGCTCTGATACCAATTGTTGGAATTAGGGTTGCAGGAATGCACACACAACTTCAAGAAGATGAGGAAGCTTGAGCACAACACAGTAGTGTATTATGAGTGCCAAAAATGAAAGATAACAAGCCCTAGAAGATAATGGGCGTATATACAATGCACGGGGGAAAAAACCTCCTAGTGAGGGAAAAAGTGCCCCGGCGGTCCTAAGTGTGTTCACACACATCACTACTATAATATGGTAACAACTTTGAGCATACAATGTATATTGAAACTAATCCCCTTACTTGCAGGTTTTTTTGTGGTTGAGTATGTGTTGGAAGCAGATTTGATCTTGGGGAATAAATGGACTATTGCTGCCGGGGCACCACTTTGCTTTACTAGCGATAGAGTCATCATGATGGTCAACATGTGTTGGAAGCAAATTTGATCTTGGGGAATAAATGGACTATTGTTGCCGGAGCACCACTGTGCTTTACTAGTGATAGAGTCATCATGATGGTCAACAATAAAAAGTTGACAATACCATGCTGCAAGGAAGAGGATCCAACTTTAATGGATTTCTATGATGCTGAACACAAAACGTTACAAGCCTCTTCCACAGATTCCCCTCTACACAATAACCTACCATTAGCATCAATGAAGAGACTCCGATAAAGCATCTACTCCATCCTCACTAATGAAGTTAGATGCCAATACCTCGCAATCGAAAGGTATTCTTGAAGAAATTTCCATAGCGCAGCCATCTATCTCTAACATGGAACTCAAAGGAAAAGCCCCGGAGCCTATGTCTCTTCATTAACAAACCCCACCAAAGGAGACAACCGCATGCTCGAAAGCCTCATCATTGACATCCACTCCACAAGAGACCCGAACCTCATCGTCAAAAATACCCATGAGTCTCAAACCTGCAGCCTCAGCGCCAACCAATGTGAAGGAGGTACCAAAACCTTCCACTTCCACCAAAAAGAAAACTCCACCAAGACAACCAAGATCAACATATCTTAATGGTATCAAGATGTGGGTGGAGAAGTAGCTACTTGTAGATCAAGGCTACTACGAAGGTACCATTCAAATTGGGGTGCCTCGACAGTCAAAGCCTCTTCCTCAACGCAGCACTCAGAGGCCAAGGAAAAAGAAAAGTACTCCACAACACTGTCCCCAAAAGCCTATGCAAGTTCCTAAAAGAACTCCACCAAGTCATCAAGTGTGGGTACCAAAAATATTACTGCAAGCACAAGGGTACTACCAAAGTAATACCAAAACTTGGATTCCCAAACGCATCACAAAGTCTCCTAAGCTTGCACAAAGAAGGAAACCTAAACACCAAGTGCATCAGCCCCACCAATTTATAATGTTCATCAAAGATGGGTGCCTATGCATGTGCTTCAGCAACAAGGATATTGTGATGGTAATTCCAACATATGGTTGCCAAAATTTAACAACGTGAAGACAGCCCCACCACCAACTTCAACCTCAACAGGTTCACCTTGACAACAAAACAGCAAGCAAGTCACTCAACCACTCTCATGCATTCAGCACCTACACAAGAGCTTGTGTGTTCAAGCACTCAACCACTCTCATGCATTCAGCACCTACACAAGATCTTGTGTGTTCAAGCAACCAAAATGGTAACCAACCAGTAGTCTTATCTGCCACCTTGAGCCGAAAATTCAAGAATCAATTCCCACATGTGCAAAAACAGAGACTTATGAGCACATCCAAGACAAACTCACAATTCTCTTTTCACCCCTCTAGATGTGAAGTGTAAGTGCAGAAGCTATAAAACACACATAAGAACCTATTCTCTCAAGAAGGAGAATAGCCACAAGAACCTGTTGCTCACAAGGTGGTAACAAAACACACACACACACACACACACACACAAATACAAGGGAGTCACACATATGGCCTATCAAACAACTCTCAAAAATCTTAAATAGCCATTCCATTTTTGTTATGCTTATAGCTTAATATTCTTTTGGCTATGTTAATGAAGCACCTGCTCCATGAGTACATATCCATACTCGTGCATAGGAGAACATTTGCACCAAAGCCTCACCATCGATAACTTTCACGTACATCTCTGGATGGGGGGGCATGGTGGGTGAAAGCTTGGTCAATGGTGCAATCCATCGCCTAGAAATTCCCTTCAAATTACAAACCTCTCTAAACGATGCTACCATCCTCACAAATCAATTATCTTCAATCCTTAGTGAAGATATCTATATTAGCCTCACAATTTAAGGTAATTCTTTCAATCCTACCAACAGGTGACTACTTCAACATAGAGCAGTTCAACTCAACTATTGTACTTCATGTATATCTGCTTCATAAGAGAATTTAAATATACATAAAACCATAAAAAGCACATGGGCAGAAGAAAGCAGGAACAGTTTCTACTCAACAACATTTGACAGAATCGTGCCACACAAAGGGACGTCATTGAAGGCCAATTTCTTCAAATGATGAATGTCACTTCAATGAATCAAATGAGGAACTGAGAATCACCATCTCGTTCTGATAATTAAGTCTATATTCCTCTAGATCCTTCCCTCTCTTCTCTCCCATTATTAACATCTCTTAGCATCCCCACTAACACAAATCACATGTAACATTTCTTATGATTGCCAAAAACAAAGTGAGCAAAAAGCCCAAAAAAAAACATGCTCACACAAATATAAAAATGCAATCATTTGCAAAAAAAACCTCACTCCCCATCCCGTTATAGGAATTCCCAATAAACCACTAACCTTTGTATTCACTAACTAGCTTTTCTTATTCCTTTCAGAGGGACAAAGACCATTGAGCATCAATCAACATCAAACCACTAACCTTTGTATTCACTAACTAGCTTTTCTTATTCCTTTCGGAGGGACAAAGACCATTGAGCATCAATCAACATCAAAGCCATCGCATCGACAAAGCTTGTCCATTCTCCTCACAAAGGTCTTAAACGTGATCACGAGGATGCAATCACCATCAGAAAGGGGAGGATGTTAACCCAATTCTAGGGTTAACAAGATCTACTGCCATTATCTTATATCAAGGAGTCATGATAGATACACCAAAGGGTCATACACCAAAGGGTCATACATTCAAGATGAAGCAATAGTGTCCAAAGTTACAACTTGGACGGGTGCCCGTAATGGTGTGACGAAGTATTTATGGTGATTCCCGCTTCAAGAGTGTGTGGTAGTTTTTTAGCAAGTTAGGATGAAGTCCTAAGTGATGTACTTCATGGATATATTATGAGAGTAATCATTGTAACAGCATTAGGCCTCTTATGAGCCTAAAGGGCTCATAAGTTTAAGTGAGTGTGAACACTTATGGCCATGTATATAAGTTAATCTCTCTCATAATACAACATACTCTCCCATTGTGCAATCGAGTCTTGCTCTTGCTAATCTCTCTCCCTAATGCATGCTAGTGAGTGTGTGTGAGTGAAGTGAGGTGAGAGGAGGGATGAGTACCCGTAGTGCAACATGGCGGTGTGACAACGCTCGTGGGTGGGAGGCATGGTGGAATTACTTCTCAAGGAGTTGTAGAGCTTGGAGACCTCGAGGGTTACGAGCTCGGCCATTGGAAAGATCCTCATCACTCACGATAGTTGCAGTTCACCAAGTAATCTCTTATTGGATGTGTTTCAAGGAGGGTTAGGGTGAGCCATAACACCTTAAAGCCGCGCTAGTGGAGAAAAAGTTCCATTAGAAACAACAAAGGATAAGAGATCTCATAGCCTTAAAAAATAGAGGGTTTCATGCAACCACCTCCTTACGTTTCACCACTACATGAATATGCAACCACCTCCTTAAAAAATAGAGGGTTTCTTGCAACCACCTCCTTACGTTTCACCACTACATGAATATGCAAAAGACATGCTGAGGATGGCGTTTGAAGTGGAAAGGGGGTTTGTAAACCAACATAGGACCTAGAGGCTCGGAGTTAGGTAAAACCAAGCCAATCCACATCTCAAGGATGATGACCAAATTTAATGGAACTAGAGATCCCATTCAATTTTTAGAAAAGTTCAATCAAATTTGTGAGGCCATGAGACGAATTGATGATCCCACCAAGATCTGTTCATTTGGACTTTGCCTTGACAGGCTAGTGGTTTAGGTCACTAAACCCACTTGAAAAGTCCAGTCAGGGTCTTGAGACACATGTTCATTGTGGAATTCTCACTGAGTGGAGCCAAATGGAGTCCCATTGCAAGCACAAATTTATAATCTCAAGCATGAGGAGGGAGAAACGATGTGGAATTATATTGCTCGAACCAAGTACCTCCACATGAGATGCCCGCATCATTTCTTGTCACTCATTGATTGATTTATGATGATCGGTCTTAAGATCAAGAGGCTTCATGACCATGTTTATAGGTCTAAGATTTATGATGATCGGTCTTAAGATCAAGAGGCTTCATGACCATGTTTATAGGTCTAAGAACCGAAGTGTCCATCTGAATTAAGAGATAGGGGATGCATCATCCAAAGCCTCATCATCAGCTAAGGGTGCCCAACCAGCACACCAACTAGAGTCCTAGTTAAGGACATGAGCATGGACAAGTCGACAGAGAAATTACTTAACCATTTAGGCGAGCAAGACACCCACAAGGAGATTTGGCTTGTGCATGATTTGTCGACAAAATCATACAAGTACATAGTGTCTAATGCTGAGGCCTATACAATAATAGTATTGTACTCACTGCTAGTGCCATAGGAACCATGACACAACTCATTTTTGGTACCAAGGAAACCCATCAGGGTGGACTCTGGATGCTTCCCACGCCAAGGCAACCATTGGTATTCCCAGACCCACACCAGTCACTTCTCAGCATTGCCTACATATCAAAACCCCTTACCATGAAGGTATGTATAGACCACCCCAATTGCCATATCCACCTTTGGTACTGTCACCCCAGACGGTTCCTCCAAGTACCACATTAGCACAATTATGCTGGTGCAATTCCTCCAAGAACCGCACCAGTAAAATAGTACTCTAATAGTACTCAGTGACCCTACCCACAAAATAAAAAACCCAAGAACCAGAGAGCTATGATTATTATGACCAACAAGACCCATATGAGTAGTAAAATAATATGATCCCTATGGGTATCTTAACTAGGGTTTGCCCATGGACTACACCTCTCTGTTCGAGGACATGGTGTAACAAAGAGCAAGAGACCTTAACAATATGATACATAGGCCACCGATGAACTATTTTTAATGTAAAGGCCCACCCCGTAATGTAGAGTGCCCTCACAAAGACCCTGCACCAAATCCCTTGCACTCTGAATCCCCAAATTAATTCCTTATGGGAACACTTATTGTAAGTACGGATTTGACCATGCTTACAAGGATTGTCCCAACAGAGTGATAATCACCTCCGAGGACACAAGCATCTGCCTCCACTTTGATGAGCCTTAACCTCTTAAGCATCTGCCTCCACTTTGATGAGCCCTAACCTCTTAAGCATGCAAGGAGGACTCATTCACATACTCCCCTTTAATGCAATTACAAGGCTCCAATCTAAGATGAGGGTGGCGGCCAAAGGAATAGCCTAGGCCAAAGACTTTGAAGCAATCAACTAAGAGCCAGAGTGTAAGCCCCAAAAGCTGCAATAGCCCCTAAAAATGCCAATGAACTAGAACCAGAGGTCCATAAGAAGAAGACCTCGTAGAGCACACATAAATGCAATGCATGATTAGTTTTCAAGGGTGCAACGACGTCATGACCATCAAGGATGAGAGCTCTGAAGCTATGATATCTCGCTAAAAGTTGCTCTTCCCAAAGAAAAGAAACCCATAGATTATGAAAAAAATTTGAAGAAGGATTGCTGACAAGACCTGGGGTAGCCCACCACTTGTAGGCACAAGCTCATGGATAAGCTTGTCGATATGGGAGCACAGCTAAACCCTTAGGCATCCTACAAGATGCAAAGATTAAGACCTTTAGGTGAAGTTTCCTCATCACACATTCATGGTTGGTGATAGATTTTCCAAGAAGAGAGTCATACACAATAATCCTCATAAGGCCTTACATGAGAGAAGCAAGGCTGGTTCATGACCACACATTTGTGGTGATGGATTTTCAAAGAAGAGGGTCATACACAATAATCCTCATAAGGCCTTACATGAGAGAAGCAAGGCTGGTTCATGACCACACATTTGTGGTGATGGATTTTCAAAGAAGAGGGTCATATACAATGATCCTCAAAGGCCTTACATGAGAGAAGAAAGGCTGGTTCATGATTGGAAAAACTAATCACACCTATATATGTAAAGACAATCAATCCTTAAAGATAAACTTGAAGACAGGGAAGACATCCCATGGGCCAAGACATTCTCACCAATGAATCTGACACAACTGTTCAAACTGCTTTAGTCGACATCTGAAAATGTTACAAGTTTACAAGTTGTTGGAAAGTGAAGATGAGAACCAAGATTACGAACCTCTTCCAGAGATTGATGACTCTGAGGATTGAGTCCATGTCTTGACAACCATGGACACTCTTTCACAAAATCTTGGAACAAGGTTAGCACGATGACATGACGGAAATCACCTCCCTACTCATGCTTAGCGTGGCATCACTCTTAGTAGCCAGCAACAATTTTGAGCCTGAGTAGCTAGTGATTCAAAGTTATGTATTACCCACAGTCTTCTAGCCAAGGAACAGGAAACCACATAGAAAGCCTAAGAAGGATCTCCTAACCATGGAGATAGATCTTCACTGGCTTTGCTATCTTGAGGCCATGGGTTCACATGAACAGACTTAAACAAGGTCACTATTTAGACCAAGATAGTGGTCTATAAAAGTGACAAGGAGAGCCCATGAGCTCTAAGCAAGTCAAGCTCTACCAAGTTTCCAAATGTAAGCTCAATAAGGTTAAGGATAAGATAGAGAATGAAGCAAAACTCAAAGAGCTCATCGAGCCTTAAGAGGAAGATCTGAGGCAAGTTCCCGAGTACTTCAAGTCTTACAACATTCGGGATAGAGTGATACATGGTGAGAAGGCTCAAAGGAGCCTAGGTGGAGAGCCACATGCCTCATATGACGGTCCCACTGAGGTCAAGAAATAAACCTTGTTGGCCAAGTGAGGAACCTAAGCCAATGTTCATTGCCAAGGACCTCACCCTAGTTGATTGCCATGATGAAGGAATTTCAAGATGTGTTCACCTAGAAATACATTGACATGAAGGGAATTCCTCTACAAGTGGTGAAACACACCATGAAGGAGCAAAACCATCCAAATAGGGATCCTACCACATGAATCCCAAGTATTGTCAAAGAAGACAAGCTCATCGATGCATTATTTTTATATATGAGATTGAGCATACCAAGTGGGTGTCACCGATAGTAGTGATCATTCCCCCAGGAAGAATGGAAAGTTTAGAGTGTGTTTTGATCTCAAAAAGGTTAATGCCACCACAGTTCGTGATGACTACCCCTTGCCCTACACATACCATATGCTAGAAAGAGTTGTCATAGTAGAAGCTTATAGCTTCTTGGATGGCTTCTTAGGCTACAACTAAGTGATGATAGACCTAGCCGACCAATACAAGATGGTGTTTGCTATGGAATGGGGAACCTCTGTGTATCACATCATCCCATTCATCCTATGACAAATACCCCTACCCCACCACCTTCTGACATTTTGATGTGTTTAGCCTTTAGAAGATCCTATAGATATTCTCAAGATGACCTATGCATGCACTCTAAGTGGAAGGAGCATCTTGCTCATCTTTGGGTAGTCTTCAAAATGTGCAAACGCTACTTATCTCATTAAACCCACCCAAATGCTAATTATGGGTTAAATATGGTGTCATTTTTAAACACATCGTCTCCAAGAATGGAATCTCCATGGATGAAAACAAGATCTGCATGATCTTAGAGTTACCACCACTTATTGTGAACTACAAAGGGGGGTGCAAAGATTCATGTGGTGTGTAGGATATTACAAAATATTTGTCTTCCTATGTGCCATATATTCCAAATCCTTGTATAAGCTACTGGCTGAATGCCAATAGGCATACGAGAAATTGAAGAAGTCATTAGCAAGCACACCTATCTTGAGATCCCCCAATTGGGATATGTGCATATAGATGCTTCACAACCTTTGAACCTATTGGATGTGTGTTGGCATAGCTTGGGGAGCACATGTTGAAATTCCCTCTGACCTTCACTAGTAGTCAACTTAATAACATTGAGCACAACTACACCCCACTAAAAGAGAGGGTTAACCAGGGTATATGCCATGAAAAAGTACAAGCATTACCTACCGGCCAAATTTGTGTTCTTTGTCTACCGTCAAGCATTACTGTATTTGGTGAATAGGCCTTGCACTATAGGGCGCATCACCAAATGGTTGCTTGTTCTTTTGGAGTTTGATTTCACAATCACAGTGTGAAAGGGGTTTGTGCATGTCCATTTTAACCACCTTTCCAAAACTCCAAATGGAGAAACCCCTCTAGGTGTGAAAGATGATCCCCACTGTTCCACATTAAGAATGGAGTGAAAGACATTGCCGCCCATTTCTTGGCCAATGGATTTCCCATTGACTACCCTATCAAAAAGGATAAAGCTAGATGCCTTATTAGGAAGGCGGCCCCCTACAAATTGATAGAGCTAGAATGCTTTACAAGAAGGGTGAAGATGGCATCATGAGGAAGTGTATCCATGAAGATGAATTTGTTGTCATTCTTGAACAAGCCATTCTAGCATAAGTGGAGGACACTTTGTTGGGGACATCACTACCCATGTAAGGTTCTCCAGGTCGGCGAACTTTGGTGGCATATACTCTTTAGAGATGTAGTTAAGTTTGTCAAGAATTGTGATGAACGAATGCCCAAGGTTTACCATTGCCCATGAGAAGGATCGAATGCCCCTAACCCCATTAGTTTTGAAACAACCATTTGAAAAATGGGGTTTAGATTTTATTGGTCCCATTACCCCTGCTTCTAAGGGAATCCATGCGTGTTTTATCATCGTGTCACCAAACAATAGACTATTTCACAAATGGGCCAAGGCCAAAGCAACATAAAATGCTGACGATGGAAGAGCTACCACCAAGTTCCTCTATGATAATGTGATTACCCATTTTGATTCCCACTAGAAATAGTGAGCGATCATGGTAGACATTTTATCAATGAAGTGGTAGAGTTCTTCCTCAAGAAATTCTTTGTGGTACAGAGAAAGCCGACACCTTACTACCCACAAGAGTGACTGACCAGGCCGAAAGCACAAACAAGACTTTGTGCACTCTTTAGCAAGATGGTAGAAGCATCAAGGAGAGATTAGGAGCACAAGCTACACTCAGCTCTATGGGCCTACTACATGGTATACAAGGTGGTTATCAATAGCACATCTTTCCAACTTGCATTTAGGCTTGATGTAGTTATGCCAATGTAACACTTTGGATCTAAGCTTCCAAATTGTGGCTATACCTTAAGGAAAACCCTCTCACACAGAGGCTAGTGGCCTTAGAGTAACTTAGTGAGCAAAGATTATGATTTACTTTTTTATGGATTGATTGTTAAGGATGTGTATGGAGGTAGGACATATGGTGCTAATATACAATGTCAAAAACACAAAATGAAAACTTAAGTATAGAGGCCAAGGTCCCTCCCTACTATAGTGACATAGATTACTCCTCAAGTCATAGAAAAGATAGAGACCTTGGATGGGATTGAGATGGAAGGTTACTTCAATGGTAACACAAACACTACTATGGACCTCTCACCTAGGACATGCTCTTCCAAATCCACAAGAAAAAAGAGAATCAAGAGGTTGATAAATGAAAATGGAGGGCATGCCTCAAGTCAACTACTACCCAACAAAAAGAGATCATAGACCCCCCCAGCATATAGATGTCTATACATGTAGCCAATCTCCATGATGCGACTAAAACAAAAACACTTGTGGAACTTGCTTGCCTTGAGGTGGAGTTCCTCCCCAAAGAAGACCATATAGTGGCATGGCCATCCTTGGTTGGCACCGTCAATATAGCCACAATATTTTGCATTAGGAGAGACATAGACCTCATTAGGCCACCCACCCCGCGCACCATCCATTGCAACCATTACCATGATAAATAATTCTTGATCTATGACCATTAGGGCTATTTTGAAGTGGATTTTCTAATTGGATCTAAATCTACGTCATCATGTAAGTTTTATATGATCCCCACCAAGTACATTGAAAGAAAGCATCATCCTCATCGGGAGGGAATGGATCGTCAGCCATGGATTGCATTATTCAACAGTAGTAGTAGATGGTGCGAGAAAGGACTGCGGTGCTCAAGCTCCCCTTTAGAATGGTTACCGTAGCCCTAGAGAATGAGGACACCCCAAACTCATCAACATCCCAAGAATCATCATCCATTTACAAAAATGGGGATGGCCAAAAAGCGAGCATAATTGAGCGACTAGATTTCCTTTTTTTAATGGTTTTGGTCTGTGAGCATGATTGAGTGAGCATATTTGAGTTTTGTGATTGATTACACTCTTTCATGAAGTGCCTAGAAGAGACAATGCCAATAGAAGTATTAAGCAATGCTCCAAAGTTACTAGTAGTGAATTCAACAAATTAATTCACAAACCATGTATCACTTTTTGCTCATCAATGTGAAAAATGTATAGCATAACATAAAATTAAATGAAGTTATAAAATGTAATAATATTGACAATATGTTCACAAATAAGCAATGTTTAAGATCGTAAATCTTCTTAAATCATAGCAAATGTCGACAATCAAAGGCAAGAAACCTAGATTGATTATAAAAAATGTCTACAATAGTGAAACTGAGATAATGTTCATAATGTTTGAAGCTCTAAGTGTAAGAGGAACTTTTGAATCTAAATAAACAAACATAAGAATCAAAACATGGAATGATGTTCCAAACAAGAAGGCATCAATGGTATCAAAACATGGAATGATGTTCCAAACAAGAAGGCATCAATGGTATTCTAGGTTGTTTGGCTTTATTCTAAATCAAAAGAAATATGTATGTTAGCTAGAGGAAATTATATTTTAATGCACATTAGTGGGGGAATAAGTTTACTTAAGCTTGGAAATACTTATGATCTTAGCATATTAGGGTTCTAGTAGGCACTCGTAAATGTGCTCGTCTTTCTAGTAGGCACTCGTATATTAGGGTTCTAGTAGGCACTCGTAAATGTGCTCATCTTTCTAGTAGGCACTCGTATATTAGGGTTCTAGTAGGCACTCGTAAATGTGCTCATCTTTCTAGTAGGCACTCGTAAATGTGCTCATCTTTCTAGTAGTAACTCGTAAATGTGCTCATCTTTCTAGTAGTAACTCGTAAATGTGCTCATCTTTCTCTAACAATATCACATTGTGATTCATATATGCTACTGCAAGACCAAGTGTCCAGTTCCAGAGAGCAAATCCACAATAGTATCCCCAAGCTTACTGAACAATGAAACGATATACTTGTAGAACTTTTGGCCTCTCTGGCAACAACCACCTCTCCAAGAAGAGCCCTTTTGTTTGACCAAATCTTCAGGAGGAACTTTGGTTATTCAATAAATTATCATTCGAAATCAAACTACATGACAAACACAAAGATAATGATGAAATCTTTAGGAGGAACTCTGGTGATTCAATAAATTATCATTCAAAATCAAACTACATGACAAACACAAAGATAATGATTACTAAGTATATACATGTTGAAATGAATTCAAATTAAACAAATTCTTGATAGAAACAAAGATAATTGAAAGTAAATACATACATATCATGAATGAATTCATGCTCCACATCAAGTTCCTCACCAAGGTTCAAGTCTTTAACTTGATCACTATGAATTGAGAATACATTTTTTTGGTGAAGAAGAGCATACAAATGCAAATAAGATAAGGCATGTCACCTATGTTACACATTTATTAAGATAATGAAAATAAATTATTATATGAAATTAGCTTATATGTAGACTTCTATGCAGAAAGGTTACCTTTTTTGCCATTAGTCTCTCTTTTCTTCCTATCGATGGTGTACACTTCACAACCTAGCGATGCACCACTACAAAACCTTGAATTGAGACACAATGCTCCACCTTTTTAGCCTCCTCCATTGTGTATAGGCATGCAAAGAAGCCAACATCAGAGAGACAAAAGTCAAAAAATTTAAAGGCCGAGGTATATAGATTATCATCAACCATATTCCAAGATGGAATCTTATTTATGGAACAACCCTCTACAACAATGTCAAATGGGAAGTCACTAAATATTAGCTCAACACAATTATCCACCATCTTCTCTTTCACCTTGACTTTAGTACAAATTATATTCAATGCTTCCATAATTCCACTCATGATGGTAGAGGGTTGCTTCCAATTTTGAACATCCAAAGCAAGATCTACAATGCTTGCATTAAAGGAAAATATAGTTCTTGTCACAATTTTAAATGTTAGCATGGCTAGGTCAATTTTAAATGTTAGCATGGCTAGGTCAATTAGGGATCTTCATTGTGATATATATGGAGACTTAACTCACCTTTTGGTTCCAAAATGTCTATTGGTGGATCTCCAACATTCTCAGTTTCCTCTCCACCAATGCTACTACTCCATGCTTGTGTTACTTGCCCCTTGCTTTCGTGTAAGGCCTGTTCTACAAGTTTTCCTAGGTTCACAGGTGGCGTGAGTAATGTGGTTGTCGATGCAGTAGACTAGGCATGGGACGTAATGGGAGTATTCTAAACATATGACACACATGCAAAACACATGTTACATCATGTAATTATATTATAACACATGAAAGACAAATGATTCTCACTTACCTCATCTGTAATCTTAGGCTATGCTCATAGAAGTAATACAAACTTATGTTGTTGATATAGATCCATCTCTTCATCTGGTGCTATATTTTTTTCCATGTCATGATATCTTTCAATACTATAAATAGCCTAGGTATAGGTGTAACAAGAATAAGAACAAGTTACAGTTGATTATGGTATTACAAGAACTCAAATGATACACACTTATTCTTCCCAATTGCAAGTCTTCTTACATACATGATGGTGTATCATTGCAAGCCCATATGGTAGCTAGCGCGGAGGTATGCTCTTAAGTGAACCCACACTCACAAGCTTAAGAAGTCACCTGCTTATTACATAAGATGATTTCAATAGGTGTCATTAATGATTAATTTAAGAGTTCAAGAAGTATATAGGAAGCAATTCACCTGTAAATAACACGTTGTGTAGCCTTGCGAAGACTGGGCTGATGCTTGATGTCATTGTTGAAGCTAATGCTTCCTTGATGAGTCTTGAAAGCCTTTTTAAAGTACTTTCTTTGATTGGTCATGACATACTCTGTGTACACATTATCATTAGGAAGCCTCACTTTATCTATATTACGTATGTCATGCAACAACGATAAACCCAATTTGGAAATTTGAAGCTAATAAACAAACATGTGCAACCAATCTCGTATCTTCCTCTTGTCATTAGGTAAGTCCTCCAAGGTGCGTATAAGAGATTGGGAATTGTCAAACATACCCACAAGAAAGGATTTGTCTTCATCTTTAATTCAGGCAATAGCAATCATGTTCAATTTCTCCTCTGTGGGAGCAATGTGTTTGCCAAGGCAAAGAAAGCACAACACGCCAGTAACACTCACCATTGCAAACAATCTACAAGCCTCACATACTTCCAAGCTTTTCCTCTATACAACACCTCCACCTCTCTTATGACCTTTTATCTGGCCTCATCATCCATGCCCTTTGTCTTTTCATTCACTTTTGCTCCATTTAATCCTTTAATAGAAAACACAATATAATAAAACAAGAACAATTAACGTAAGTTCATGTTTTCACTTTGCAAATGGAAGACATATATGTAATCTGACATTTTTAGAAATGTAAGTTAAGAGTAGGAAATTACCTTGAAAACAAGTTGTGTGAGTATCTGAATTGGAATCTTGTACCAGCCCTTTTTTCCTCTTGCTCAACTCTGCTTCGATCCATTTCTTTTCTTCTTCATCAAATTCACCAATAAGAGCAGTAAAGTCTGATTCCCCAAGTTTCCTAATCTAAAAAATCTTATCTCTAAATGCGTTGGGAACATACCCAAACTCATTGATCCTACCACACGAGATAACATTTCAATCAACAACCCAAATTGCACATCAGATAAGAGAATAAATAACTTCAATTAGGAGAGAGAAATTTCTTACTTGTTCAATCAGGTGAGAGAAAACAAGAGTTCCCCAACATCATTGTTCTCTCAATGAAACAAAATCACAAACAACTATGAAGTGAATCGACAAATCATTTTGGTATTTTGTAGCATCAAGAACACAATTATAAATAAGTAAAAGACAAGATTTGACCATCGACATAAACAATTATAATATAATACTCACCTCTTTTAATGCAATCCATGAATTCTTTGTGGTGATCGTTTTTATTAAGTATGTGGATCATTTTGTCCCTAAGGTATGGACCCGACTCTGTGTTTGTGTTCAAGAGTTTCTCAAACTTATCATTCATAGTCTTCCATGCATCACTCCAAGACTCCCTCCTCTCATCTGTAAGGGGTGTCTGCTCCCACTCTAAATCAAGGATGGAAACAATGAAGGACCCCTTACTTTCCAAGTAACCACCCATCTTCATAAAAGACCTTAATAGAGTTTTCTTTGTTGATAGAATTAATTTTCTAATTGCTTTTGTTGGAGTGAGCCTACATAGAGGGATTTTTGGAGGTGGTGTCATAAAATGCACACTAATTCTCTCTAGGAAAGCTTGAGGTGTACTAGTTTTCATGAGCTTACCAGATATCTCTATCTTCCTCTTACCCACACTTTTTGGCGCATTTGTCATGTGCACTTTCTTGTTGAGCACTTGATTCTTCAATAGATTCCCCTTCTTCCTGATTTCCCTTCTTCCTGATTTCCCCTTGATTCTTCAATAGATTCCCCTTCTTCCTGATTTCCCCCTTCAACACCTTCTACAGTCTCTTCTTCATCCCTTTCGTCATTACCTTCTTCACTCCCTCCTTCATGAGCTTAATCATCCCCTTCACAAGCCCTTCACTCAATATTAAATCCTTCCATCTCTCCTTCCCCATCCCCTCTCTTCTTCCCTATCCCCTTCCCCTTCTCTCTTGCCTATGTTCCCTTCCTCACCTTCTCCGTTACCTCCTTATGTCACTTCCCCTTCTTTAACAAGAGGCTACTCTTCAATTTCGGTTTCTCCAAGCTTGAATAAACCCCAAGCAACAGTAGATGAACCTTCTGCTGCTTCACTCTGATGCACCTGCACAATCTTTTTTTGCTTATGGTTAGGTCTTGGACTTCACCGGCAGGAGAAGTATCGCATCCGTACGAGAAGGAGATACCACCTACAGAAGTATCACATCCCCCCTAACCAGCGGTATCGCCCTCTCAAGATTCTGGTGCAGCAGGCAGGAGCAGCAGAAGGGGCCTGGTATGAAAAATACCTCAAGTTGGTAGCTGTGACAGTAGGTGTGGCAGTGGTACTGTACATCTCACATTGCAATTACGCTCCCATAGATCCATCGGATATGGAAAGATTCGGCTCCGAGGCAACCCACAGTATCAGCAACCTAGCCACTTCACAGAATGAACTCACAACCTGGACCTTTCCAGTCGAGTCGAGCAGTTGAATGCGGTTACAGAATCGATTAATCTACATTACGTAGAGATTCTAGGATCCCTTAGAGAGGCTAGAGATGCGGCTAGGGAATGCATTGATAGATTAGGTGGCACGTCGGAAGTGCTAGAACGCATTCATGATAGGGCCGATGCCATTAATGAGAGGTCTGATGCTGTCATAAGAGGGATAGCCTTTCTGATGACTTGAAAAGGGATTTGAAATTTACCATTCCAAAGGGAATCCACCGAAAGGGAGAACATTAGAAATATCTTAGAGCAGTGTATGACTATGACTGGCGGGGCACCCCTGATCGATGTGGGAGATGTCCCAACCGTACCTCAGCCCCAAGATTCTTTACACCCCGAACCCAACGCTTCGGAGCTATCTAACATGGATGGGACTGCAAGAAACAGTGAAGGATTGAGATCAGGTTCGGGTTCTTCGGCAGGCAATCATAACCTCCATGTTTTCACACGATTATTTAGGTTCAGAGCAACATGACCTTGTAAAATATCTACTACCCTTTGACAAGCTGGGTTAACCCATTCTATTAGTGATATGAGAAAAACATAAGCAGGTGACATGTTTTAAATTTTATTAGAAATAGAAATTAATATGAAAATTTCATTTTGTTTTTCTAAATTTTTTGAGATGGGGAAATCATTTCGTCACTGGGAGAGTAATAACAAATATCCATACACATATCTCAAAATTACACCCATGACCTTAGTACTCATAATGTGACATGCACCCATGACCTTGGTACTCATAACAAATACATATTTTAAATACCATGCATTCAAGAAGATGCTCAAAATGTGTAAACAAAGACATGTAAAAAATGAGAAAAAATTACTCAATTCGCATTGCTAATCGAACACTAGCTACCATGTAAGTTCCTCTCCCACTATCTATGTGAAGCCCCTGTCTCCAGCTATAATGTAAGTTACTCGGTAATATATTTTTGAATTAATTCTTCCACAGTCTATGTGAAGTCTTTGTCTCTAATTAGTTTCAAAAAACCTATGTGAATCGAACAATCTTTGTGTTTTTGAAGTCCTTGTGGTCTAATTTAAATTTCATATGATAGTTTGGTTGTGATTTAGCAGTGATCTATTGAAGCTGATCAATCTCTCTAGATTGAATCACATCAAAAAATATGGGCTCATAAGGTCACAAAATATTTATAATGAAAAACAAGTCAGAGAGTAAGCAACTTTAAGAAGCCCCTCACCTTCCATGAAGTCATCAAAAGCATGATAATTCCCATCGACCATCGTTGGGATATTTTCTTGCATGCATCACTGTCTCGTGTTTGCAGACATGGAGTTTTATTTGTGTGTCGAGAATAGCACAATTGCTTGGTCACAATGCAAGCATGTAGAGAGTATCATGGTCTTGTGTGGAGCACCATGTGTACTTTGAGATGGAATGGAAGGATTCTCATGTTATTGATGAAGGGGTTAAATCTTGTGCATACTCATTAAAGTACTACTCAACTTGATTGCTAGAGCAGCAACATCTTATCAATACAAATCATCATGATCTTACAAGAAATTGTACTAAGGTTGGATATGAATGGTTACTGTGGTTATGTGTTACCCCCCAAACCCACTTTCCTTCCTAAAACTCCAAGCTATTCCACAAACTCTCTCCCTATGAGAACCTCAATTGTTCCATAGATGATATTCTTCAATAGCTTCAACTTCTACATTAACAGAGGTAGCTTCTACTGCTAGCAAATATACAATTGTAGTTTTGAGTTCGTCCTCCTTGGTCCCCTTGCCCTTAAGAATAGTCACAAGTGCATTTTGATCAACACTCCCTCGCCCAAGCATATCATCCTCTAGGTTATAGTATTCATCTAAAGACTTTACCTTTTTTTTTCCCTAAAAGAGTAGTGGCAATGTTTGTGTGCTTGTCTATCATCTTTTTCCTCTCAGTCAATTCTAGGAGAGAGTTTATAACACTTCATGTCAACACCTATTGTGGCTACCATTTGTCCACAAGCTTGGTTCCATGGCTTATATGGCCATGGTGTTCGATCGGGCTTCATGGCTTATATGGCCATGGTGTTCCATGTCCATAGTTACGAAACTCATCGACTCGTAATATGGTAAACAAAGGTCCTCCTCATGCTGGCCGTCATGTCCAAGCTTGGTTCCATGGCTTATCTGGCCATGGCGTTCAAGTGCGATTGAACGACATGGCTAGATAAGCCATGGAACCAAGCTTGGACGTTGGGTTTGGACATGACCTCCAGTATGAAGAGGTAGGCAATGGCGATTCTAACACTAAGGAGGGCAAAGTCCAGGAGTTTTTACTACTAAGAAGCCAATGAAAACAACTCTTCAAATGTATAGATGCTAATGTTTGCATTGAAAGATCTTGGACATTGGATAGCTCGTAGCTATGGACATGGTAGCCAAAAACTCGAGCCAAAAAATTAGACAAGCCTAGACAATACTGAGAGAGAGGAGAGATTCGTCCACTCTGTCTTTTTCTTAGGACTGATGGCAAACTTGAAAGGGGAGTATTTCCCGGGGCATAGAGCTCTCTTCATTGAGAGAGAGAGAGAGAGAGAGAGAGAGAGAGAGAGAGAGAGAGAGAGAGAGAGAGAGAGAGAGAGAGAGAGAGAGAGAGAGAGAGAGAGAGAGAGCCAACCTTGCGTCCACCGCCCTCTCCCTTGCATCCCCGCTGCCATCTCCTACGTTGTCGCCTCACAGCCATGCATGGAGAGCAAAAACGTTGAGGTTAATCAAAACCTAAAACATAGAGCTTAATTACAACCTATATGAGGTTGTAATTAGGTTTAAATTAGGCCTCTACGTTTTTGCCTAATTAAAATAGGCTCAATTTTTTTTTCTTGATAGAGATCATGCCAATCAGTTGATAATGATGCTACTCCACTCTAAACTATGATATTTGGAAACCTCATAATCTCTGAATTTCGGGATGAAAACTCCATCTTATCTGAATTCTGGATTTTTTGGATTTCAAAGAACTCTAGAGTTCTCAAACATTGGACCTTTGGATTCGGAAGACTTCAAATCAGTCCGAATCCATGAACTTTTCGGATGTCTAGATTTAAAATCTATCCAAATCTACCAATTTTCAAATTTAGAATTAGTATGGATCCGCGAGCTCTACGGATGTCTAGATTTGAAATCAGTTCGGATCCACGAGCTTTTTGAATGTCGAGATTTGGAATTTGTCCAGATTTGCCAACTTTCTTGGTGTCCGGATCCATATTGAATCCAGATTTGATACTTTTCGGATTCATTATCATCCGGATATCCAAATTCGGATTAAGTCCAAAATCCATAATTAGAGATATTTAATCTTAGAAAAAAAAAATAAAGCCGAATCACAATCAAAATTTAATAAGCATGATCAAGATGGCAGAGTGGCAGTTGGATCATTATCGGGGACGACGCATCTGCTACTAGCTCTCTGCTTCGAAACAAGGATTCCTTCTATCATCTTGCTCTGGAAAACTTCTCACGGTGGTGCTTCTTCGTTCGAACTAAGGTAGGTGTGATGAGCTCTTGATGCCTACGGTCACCTTCACCTCCCTTCATTTAATGTATCGTGTTACTTAGTGCTGAGGCTTTGCCTCCCTTAAATACTAGATCATACCTCTCATTGGGCGGTTAAGCAAAAGCAAAATAGGAAAAATACTCTTCACCAGTGGATAGTGAAGCAGAGACTATATTTCAAGAACCAGTGTCAGTATTCTAAATAATTCGGACTCTTCCCCATACTGATCTCCTTAGAAAGGTGGTGGAAGAATGTGAACACAAGGGTAAAGTGACTGATCTACCCAAGCTTTGTGTTGGGAATTCTATTTATGAATTGATAAGTGGAAAAGGGATGGAGGGAATGGAATAGAAGTACGACATAAATGCATGGACAAAACCACAAACACAAACTAGATCCAACACAACATTTATTCTAAGAAAAAGTTTTTGTGGGTGAAACCTATCAGTGTATGAATGAAAGATGTTTGTTCCTTACCCGTTCAAAGGTTCCAAATAGACTTTATTGGAAAGGGTAATAATTGAAGTCTCATCCAAAGGGCTCTTTAGCAATGGGTAGTTTTGGGAACTTGGATTGCTTCTTTTGTAAGCATGTTCCTATGTGTGGGGATATGCTCAGTGTGTGTATACTATTTTATGCCCAAAGACTCTTCCCACAGTAGACTGTTTAAACAACAGGGGATGCATACACATACCAAAGGGGATGTGTGGAGCAGCTTTGAGAAACATAAAAGACCTTGTTGCTCAAGTAGTTAGTATGGACCACAATGCATGTCTAAGAAAGATTCAGATGATTATCTCTAGGGAATTAATTTTGAAAGCATTTACAAATGAAGATAGAAAGGTGGGAGAACACATGTCTGAGAAAGAGTTTTCTGAGATGGCACAAGAGCTCCAAGGATTGTTAAAGCTTAGCAAGTAAGTGATTCCTAGTACTTTTATGTATTGTAGTTGGAAATTTTAAAACACGATGTTTATGGATATATTTGTTGTGCAGGCTAAAGCAAATGGTCATGCAGAGTCAAAAGACTAATCGACCACAAGGTGAAGGGATAGAAGCAATCTTGAAATTGAAGAGAAAAAGTCATTTTACATTCTTCCATGGCAGTCGTTTCCCCTTACAAGCTCAAAAGTTGGATGAGAGATGTTTTACATTTAAGATATCAACAATAGGACCAGGCTCAGGGGTGGACATTGTGGATCGATGGATGCTGATGGTGATGGTGATTTGTGACACTCTTGGGTTTGTTTTGATCACATTCGTAGAAATGAGGGGTGGCCACACATGTGTATGACCCCCTTGTGAGTTGTTTCATTTTTTGCAGCCTTCATTGATCAATAGTTTCCTTGCACACTTCTCTTATATTTAATTTTGTTTTCAGTGTCCAAATAGTTCCCTTGTACACTTCTCTCATATTTTAATTTTATTTTCAATATCCAAGAGTTGTTAACAATTGCCACATGTGAGTTCAAGGAAGAAGATGAAGAGGCACAGGTCTTATTCTAAAAGAATCTAAATTTAGTTATGATTGAGCAATGAGGAAAGCCAACAAATTTTTGTGGATTTATGGCTAATGAGGCGGGAGCCAATTGGAATGCTATTAGTAGGGTTTACAACAATGGCAAAAAGATGTTGGAAAAGAACGCTCATGCCTTTTTTCATTGGAGAGATTGCCTTAATGTTCATACCAATAAATATATTTTCTCATAGTATAGAGAGGTTGGGGAGAAGAGTTAAGGACACTGCCTCCTAGCAAGAGGGGGATAGAGGAAAATTGCCTTATCTGAAAAGAGGCAAATGAGGGGGTGTGAGAGAGGTGGCTGCAAGGGGCAGCTGTACTACAGCAAGTACACTGCACAGGGACAGACGACGGTACGGACGACGGCACAACAGAGCATACGCTACGCAGAAATCCATGTTGCCCATGGAGCACCCCAGGGTTTTATATAACTGTGGGGTACGGGTACGGGCACTGCGCAGAGCAAGGATGAAAGGATGGTGTACCAGCAAAGGCTGTGGATCAGTGGCCTGGATGGCTCTAGGGGAAAGGTACGGTGTCGGTTAACGGTGAAAGGAGTGGTACGCATGTACCTTGTCTGGTCAGGGGCAACATGGGTGTCCACGTAGCGGTACGTGTGGACCACAGTGGGCGGTCATCCTTTGGTTCTTGTGCGGCCATCATACGGGCACCCTGTTAAGTGTGTACGATCTAAATTTTGGGGCGGGTCCCCAAATTTAGGACGTCGGCCTCGATTTGCATGCCGGACCGTCTCGGGGGCGAATTTTTTTTTTTTGTCCGAGAGGTTCTCCTGGTTGTTGGGGTTCAGACCGTTCGTCAATCAGACGCCCGGTCATGCATTTATTAAGGTTTAAAGGTCGTCGCTTTTTAACAAAAAATGACTGAAATTTGCATATAAGCTTGATCCAGTGTCCGTTTTGGATGCTGTAAAATCCTATATTAGGGTAAAATCGTATGTAGATTCTAAATTTGGGCTCAAAATTTGAAGATTTTAAGTAGAAATGACTCATTTAATAAAATCATTGATTTTTATATCATAAAAACTCATAAATTTATGTATTACATGGACATTTCTTTATTAGTGAAGATAGGTATGTTACATCCTTCCCCCCTTAAAGAAATCGAGATGTCCTCATCTCGTCATGAATTGGGGATAATCCTTTAAGAGTGTAGCTTCATCTTCCCAAGTTGCATCCTCTTCAGGGTAATCTTTTCACTGTACTAGATGTTCTACAAGAGTTCTATTTCGGAGTTGCCTTTCCCTAGAATCTATGATGCTACTGGGCCTACCACATGAATCCCAAGTATTGTCAAATGGTCAAAGAAGACAAGCTCATCGATGCATGATTTTTATATGAGATTGGTTCCATGGCTTATATGGCCATGGTGTTCGTCGATCGGGCTTCATGGCTTATATGGCCATGGTGTTCCATGTCCATAGTTACGAAACTCATCGACTCGTAATATGGTAAACAAAGGTCCTCCTCATGCTGGCCGTCATGTCCAAGCTTGGTTCCATGGCTTATCTGGCCATGGCGTTCAAGTGCGATTGAACGACATGGCTAGATAAGCCATGGAACCAAGCTTGGACGTTGGGTTTGGACATGACCTCCAGTATGAAGAGGTAGGCAATGGCGATTCTAACACTAAGGAGGGCAAAGTCCAGGAGTTTTTACTACTAAGAAGCCAATGAAAACAACTCTTCAAATGTATAGATGCTAATGTTTGCATTGAAAGATCTTGGACATTGGATAGCTCGTAGCTATGGACATGGTAGCCAAAAACTCGAGCCAAAAAATTAGACAAGCTTAGACAATACTGAGAGAGAGGAGAGATTCGTCCACTCTGTCTTTTTCTTATGACTGATGGCAAACTTAAAAGGGGAGTATTTCCCGGGGCATAGAGCTCTCTTCATTGAGAGGGAGAGAGAGAGAGAGAGAGAGAGAGGGAGAGAGAGAGAGAGAGAGAGAGAGAGAGAGAGAGAGAGAGAGCCAACCTTGCGTCCACCGCCCTCTCCCTTGCATCCCCGCTGCCATCTCCTACGTTGTCGCCTCACAGCCATGCATGGAGAGCAAAAACGTTGAGGTTAATCAAAACCTAAAACATAGAGCTTAATTACAACCTAAAATGTTGAGGTTAATTACAACCTAAAACGTTGAGGTTAATTACAACCTAAAACATAGAGCTTAATTACACATACCATATGCTAGAAAGAGTTATCATAGTAGAAGCTTATAGCTTCTTGGATGGCTTCTTAGGCTACAACTAAGTGATGATAGACCTAGCCGACCAATACAAGATGGTGTTTGCTATGGAATGGGGAACCTCTGTGTATCACATCATGCCATTCATCCTGTGACAAATACCCCTACCCCACCACCTTCTGACATTTTATGTGTACAGCCTTTAGAAGATCCTATAGATATTCTCAAGATGACCTATGCATGCACTCTAAGTGGAAGGAGCATCTTGCTCATCTTTGGGTAGTCTTCAAAAGGTGCAAACGCTACTCATCTCATTAAACCCACCCAAATGCTAATTATGGGTTAAATATGGTGTCATTTTTAAACACATCGTCTCCAAGAATGGAATCTCCATGGATGAAAACAAGATTTGCATGATCTTAGAGTTACCACCACTTATTGTAAACTACAAAAAAGGGGGGGTGCAAAGATTCATGTGGTGTGTAGGATATTACAAAAGATTTGTCTTCCTATGTGCCATATATTCCAAATCCTTGTATAAGCTACTGGCTGTCTTCGAATGGATAATGAATGCCAATAGGCATACGAGAAATTGAAGAAGTCCTTCGCAAGCACACCTATCTTGAGATCCCCCAATTGGGATATGTGCATATAGATGCTTCACAACCTTTGAACCTATTGGATGTGTGTTGGCATAGCTTGGGGAGCACATGTTGAAATTCCCTCTGACCTTCACTAGTAGTCAACTTAATAACATTGAGCACAACTACACCCCACTGAAAGAGAGGGTTAACCAGGGTATATGCCATGAAAAAGTACAAGCATTACCTACCGGCCAAATTTGTGTTCTTTGTCTACCGTCAAGCATTACTGTATTTGGTGAATAGGCCTTGCACTATAGGGTGCATCACCAAATGGTTGCTTGTTCTTTTGGAGTTTGATTTCACAATCACAGTGTGAAAGGGGTTTGTGCATGTCCATTTTAACCACCTTTCCAAAACTCCAAATGGAGAAACCCCTCTAGGTGTGAAAGATGATCCCCACTGTTCCACATTAAGAATGAGTGAAGACATTGCCGCCCATTTCTTGGCCAATGGATTTCCCATTGACTACCCTATCAAAAAGGATAAAACTAGATGCCTTATTAGGAAGGCGGCCCCCTACAAATTGATAGAGCTAGAATGCTTTACAAGAAGGGTGAAGATGGCATCATGAGGAAGTGTATCCATGAAGATGAATTTGTTATCGTTCTTGAACAAGCCATTCTAGCATAAGTGGAGGACACTTTGTTGGGGACATCACTACCCATGTAAGGTTCTCCAGGTCAAACTTTGGTGGCATATACTCTTTAGAGATGTAGTTGAGTTTGTCAAGAATTGTGATGAACGAATGCCCAAGGTTTACCATTGCCCATGAGAAGGATCGAATGCCCCTAACGCCATTAGTTTTGAAACAACCCTTTGAAAAATGGGTTTAGTCACAAGTGCATTTCGATCAACACTCCCTCGCCCAAGCATATCATCCTCTAGGTTATAGTATTCATCTAAAGACCTTACCTTGATTTTCCCTAAAAGAGTAGTGGCAATGTTTGTGTGCTTATCTATCATCTTTTTCCTCTCAGTCAATTCTAGGAGAGAGTTTATAACACTTCATGTCAACACCTATTGTGGCTACCATTTGTCCACCAGCTTGGTTCCATGGCTTATATGGCCATGGTATTCGATCGGGCTCCATGGCTTATCTGGCCATGGTGTTCGATCGGGCTCCATGGCTTATGTGGCCATGGCGCTCAATTGCCGCTCAGTCAACTCCTCAACCCTACCATGTCCATAGTTACGAAGCTCATCGACTCGTAATATGGTAAACAAAGGTCCTCCTCATGTTGGCTGTCATGTCCAAGCTTGGTTCCATGGCCAGATAAGCCATGGAACCAAGCTTGGACATTGGGTTTGGACATGACCTCCAGTATGAAGAGGTAGGCAATGGCGATTCTAACACTAAGGAGGGCAAAGTCCAGGAGTTTTTACTACTAAGAAGCCAATGAAAACAACTCTTCAAATGTATAGATGCTAATGTTTGCATTGAAAGATCTTGGACATTGGATAGCTCGTAGCTATGGACATGGTAGCCAAAAACTCGAGCCAAAAAATTAGACAAGCCTAGACAATACTGAGAGAGAGGAGAGATTCGTGCACTCTGTCTTTTTCGTAGGACTGATGGCAAACTTGAAAGGGGAGTATTTCCCGAGGCGTAGAGCTCTCTTGAGAGAGAGAGAGAGAAAGAGAGAGAGAGAGAGAGAGAGAGAGAGAGAGAGAGAGAGAGCCAACCTTGCGTCCACCGCCCTCTCCCTTGCATCCCCGCTGCCATCTCCTACGTTGCCGCCTCACATCCATGCATGGAGAGCAAAAACGTTGAGGTTAATCAAAACCTAAAACATACAGCTTAATTATAACCTATATGAGGTTGTAATTAGGTTTAAATTAGGCCTCTACGTTTTTGCCTAAATAAAATAGGCTCAATTTTTTTTTCTTGATAGAGATCATGCCAATCAGTTGATAATGATGCTACTCCACTCTAAACTATGATATTTGGAAACCTCATAATCTCTGAATTTCGGGATGAAAACTCCATCTTATCTGAATTCTGGATTTTTTGGATTTCAAAGAACTCTAGAGTTCTCAAACATCGGACCTTTGGATTTGGAAGACTTCAAAATCAGTTCGAATCCGTGAACTTTTCGGATGTCTAGATTTAAAATCTATCCGGATCTGCCAATTTTCAAATTTAGAATTAGTCTGGATCCGCGAGCTCTACGGATGTCTAGATTTGAAATCAGTCCGAATCCACGAGCTTTTGAATGTCCAGATTTGCCAACTTTCTTGGTGTCCGGATCCATATTGAATCCAGATTTGATACTTTTCGGATTCATTTTATCATCCGGATATCTAGATTTAGATTAAGTCCAAAATCCATAATTATAGATATTTAATCTTAGAAAAAAAAAATAAAGCCAAATCACAATCAAAATTTAATAAGCATGATCGAGATGGCAGTGGTGGCAGTTGGATCATTATCGGATGACGCATCTGCTAGTAGCTCTCTGCTTTGAAACAAGGATTCCTTCTATCATCTTGCTCTGGAAAACTTCTCACGGTGGTGCTTCTTCGTTCGAACTGAGGTAGGTGTGATGAGCTCTTGATGCCTACGGTCACCTTCGCCTCCCTTCATTTAATGTATCGTGTTACTTAGTGCTGAGGCTTTGCCTCCCTTAAATACTAGATCATACCTCTCGTTGGGCGGTTAAGCGAAAGCAAAATAGGAAAAATACTCTTCACCAGTGGATAGTGAAGCAGAGTTTTATTTCAAGAACCAGTGTCAACATTCTAAATAATTCGGACTCTTCCCCATACTGATCTCCTTAGAAAGGTGGTGGAAGAATGTGAACACAAGGGTAAAGTGACTGATCTACCCAAGCTTTGTGTTGGGAATTCTATTTATGAATTGATAAATGGAAAAGGGATGGAGGGAATGGAATATAAGTACGACATAAATGCATGGACAAAACCACAAACACAAACTAGATCCAACACAACATTTATTCTAAGAAAAAGTTTTTGTGGGTGAAACCTATCAGTGTATGAATGAAAGATGTTTGTTCCTTACCCGTTCAAAGGTTCCAAATAGACTTTATTGGAAAGGGTAATAATTGAAGTCTCATCCAAAGGGCTCTTTAGCAATGGGTAGTTTTGGGAACTTGGATTGCTTCTTTTGTAAGCATGTTCCTATGTGTGGGAATATGCTCAGTGTGTATACTATTTTATGCCCAAAGACTCTTCCCACAGTAGACTGTTTAAACAACAGGGGATGCATACACATACCAAAGGGGATGTGTGGAGCAGCTTTGAGAAACATAAAAGACCTTGTTGCTCAAGTAGTTAGTATGGACCACAATGCATGTCTAAGAAAGATTCAAATGATTATCTCTAGGGAATTAATTTTGAAAGCATTTACAAATGAAGATAGAAAGGTGGGAGAACACATGTCTGAGAAAGAGTTTTCTGAGATGGCACAAGAGCTCCAAGGATTGTTAAAGCTTAGCAAGTAAGTGATTCCTAGTACTTTTATGTATTGTAGTTGGAAATTTTAAAACACGATGTTTATGGATATATTTGTTATGCAGGCTAAAGCAAATGGTCATGCAGAGTCAAAAGACTAATCGATCACAAGGTGAAGGGATAGAAGCAATCTTGAAATTGAAGAGAAAAAGTCATTTTGCATTCTTCCATGGCAGTCGTTTCCCCTTACAAGCTCAAAAGTTGGATGAGAGATGTTTTAGGACCAGGCGCAGGGGTGGACATTGTGGATCGAATGGATGGTGATGGTGATTTGTGGATCAAATGGATGGTGATTTGTGACACTCTTGGGTTTGTTTTGATCACATTCGTAGAAATGAGGGATGGCCACACATGTGTATGACCCCCTTGTGAGTTGTTTCATTTTTTGCAGTCTTCATTGATCAATAGTTTCCTTGCACACTTCTCTTATATTTAATTTTGTTTTCAGTGTCCAAATAGTTCCCTTGTACACTTCTCTCATATTTTAATTTTATTTTCAATATCCAAGAGTTGTTAACAATTACCACATGTGAGTTCAAGGAAGAAGATGAAGAGGCACAGGTCTTATTCTGGAAGAATCTAAATTTAGTTATGATTGAGCAATGAGGAAAGCCAACAAATTTTGTGGATTTATGGCTAATGAGGCAGGAGCCAATTGGAATGCTATTAATCGCATCTCCTTGAATCCTTTCAAATGCCAATTCTGGGTTAAACACGGAGTTATCTTAGGGCATATAGTGTCCAAAAATGGGATTTCCACTGACGAGAGTAAAATCAAGGTCATTCTGGAATTACCCCCACCCACCAACTACAAGGGAGTCCAACGCTTTATGGGCCACGTTGGTTATTATCGAAGGTTTATTCTCTTCTTCGCCGAGATAGCTCGACCATTGTATAAGCTTCTCATCGAGTTTATTTGGACCGAAGAATGTGACCGTGCCTATGAGCTATTAAAGAAGGCCTTGGCGAGTGCCCCAATCTTGAGAATGCCTAACTGGGATTTACTCTTCCATGTGCATATTGATGCATCAAACTTTGCTATTGGGTGTGTGTTGTTGGGTGTGTGTTGACTCAACCTGGAGAACACAAGCTAGACTACCCCATTAGCTTTGCCAGTCCGCCAGTTGAATGATGCTGAGATGAACTACACCACTACGGAGCGAGAAGGGTTGGCAATGATATATGCAGTAAGAAAATTTCGTTATTACCTCCTTGCCCCACCAGGTTTGTTTTCTATGTGGATCATCAAGCATTGTTGTATCTGGTAAACAAACCATGCTCCACAGGAAGAATCACACGATGGCTATTGATTCTTCTTGAGTTTGATTTCACTGTTGTTGTGAGACCTGGCAAAAAACATGTCATGGCTGATCATTTGTCTCGCATACCTAATGGTGAAGCTCCTACGGGGGTTGATGATGACTTACCGGACACTTCCCTGTTCATGGTGGAGACAATGCCTGAATGGAGTGAGAAGATTGTTAACTTTTTGGTTAATGGCTTTCCACCTAAGGAGCTTCGTAAAGATCTAGCTCGAAAGCTAATCAAAGAATGCGAACCCTATTGCCTGATAGCTGGGACTCTTTATAAAAGAGGAAAGGATGACGTTCTTAGGCGTTGTGCCCGAGAGGATGAGTATCTATACATTTTGCAAGAGGCACATATGGGCGTAGCTGGTGGTCACTTCTCAGGAGACTTAACTGCGCGAAAGATCTTACAATCAGGGTATTGGTGGCCCACTATGTTCCAAGATGCATCACTCTTTGTGAAGGGTTGCGATGAATGCCAACGATATAAGAAACCCCAGAGGAAAGATCAGATGCCCCTACATCCAATCAAAGTAAACCAACCATTTGAAAAGTGGGGTTTAGACTTTGTAGGTCCAATTAGCCCAGCGGCCCGAAACACACAATCTCGCTATATTATTGTGGCCCACTGACTATATGACCAAATGGGCTGAAGCGAAAGCGACACGTAAGGCAGATGCGAGGACAACAGCCAAGTTCCTCTTTGAAAATATAATCACACGCTTCGGTTGTCCTTTTGAACTTGTGAGCGACAATGGTACGCATTTTATAAATGAAGTGATTAAGGAGCTCACAACAAATTTCATGATATCCCATCATAAATCTACTCCTTATTATCCGCAAGCGAATGGCCAAGCCGAGAGTACAAACAAGACATTAATCTCTGTTTTGACAAAGACAGTTGAAGCTCATCGCACGGATTGGGATCTAAAGCTCACGACAGCTTTATGGGCCTATCGTACTGCGTACAAAGTGGCTATTAATTGCACACCATTCAAAATGGTATATGGCCAAGAAGCAGTCATGCCGTGGGAATTTGTCATTCCTAGTCTTCGTGTTGCTACTCAAGAGGGTTGGGATGGTAATCCCTTAGTAGAGCGTCTATATATCCTTGAGCGGCTAAACGAAGAAAGACAATTGGCTGTATACAATGCCCTTATAGAGAAGGATAGAAGGAAAAAATGGTTTGATCGCCATCTAAAGGACAAGGACATCAAGGTTGGGGATAAAGTCCTGATGTATGGAGTGCGAAATGAAAAGAAGAAGCTCAAATATGCTGGTAAGGGACCGTATAGAGTATGTGAAATTACACCGCAAGGTACCATCAGAGTGGAGACTCTCGACGGAGTTGAAACCATTGGATTCCTTAATGGGAGTAAATTCAAAAGATACTATGACCCCCTGAGCCAGGGGGTCAGGGGGTAAATTCAAAAGATACTATGACCCCCTGAGCCAGGAGGAGTTACACGCAATCCATCAAAAGAAGGCAGCTAAAGAACAGGCTGAGCTTAAAAAGATACAAGCAAGAGTCGAAGCCAAAGAACGTCAACAGCGTGCTAGGAGACAACGAGAAGCCAACTTGGGAATTACGCAAGTATTTTTCGAGGAAGCAGAGGAGGATGCACTGGAATCTGACCCACCTCTAAGATACCCAATTGAGTTACAAAGTCCTTACGGGGAGGTGCTGTATAATGCATTATTGGATACATGAGCTCAACACAATTTGCTATCATATGGCGTGTGGTGTCAACTGGGAAAACCACCTTTATCCAAGAGCTCTATCCAAGTTCAGGGAATCAACAAGAAGAAAACCCCTGTCTCAGGAATTCTGCACACTCCGGTTGCTTATGACAAGGGAACCATAATTCAAAGCTTTTTGGTTATGCCTGCTGGTACCATGGAAAGGACTGTAAACTTAGGGCGCAAATGGATGATGGCCACCAAATGCAATATCGATTGGGTCACCAGACGAGTCACGACGCAAGAACCAACACTAGGTCTGACCGCTCAAAATCTCGCTCCTAAGCCATCGACTCTGGACAAAATGATGGATAACAAAAAATCACCAAGTCCAGTGGCAAAACCATCTTTGATTGTTTGCCACCCCTCTAACGCTTCAACGCCAAGACTGGAAACAGGCAAGGCGGTCTCTAAAGCTTCGCTTACTATGCCAAAGAGTACATACAAATGGGTTCCCAAAGCTTCGTTAACAGCTACTTCCCCTGCTCAATCTCGTTCAGCCACCAAGAAGCCTCGTAAAAGGAAAGCAGCTACCCACCCGAGAAAGGGCAATGTAACATCGCGATGGATCCCTAAAAAATTATTAGTAGCCCAAGGGTACTACGAGGGAAATGACCAGATTTGGGTCCCTAAACATAAGTTGAAACCCTCTACATCACCTGTAAAACCTTGCAAACCAATTGTTGCCACCCCAATGACAATTCAAGATCGTGGTAAGGGAAAGGTAACAGAGTGCTCCACACTACTTCTTCCAGAGTTCGTTTGGATTCCCAAACGATATTGATCATTACCACCTAGCTCAGGAAGGGGGGAGCCACATGAAGCTTCTAGCTCCTCATGCCAGGCACACGCTGATATAGAAGTTTCTACATGCTCTACACCTACTCTTGTCAACACCCAACAAAAAACCGACGATGAGTCTACGTCTCCCCTTGTAATAGTATCGTCAGAAACCATTTCCTCCATTCGTCAATGGGAGCGTACACTACCATCTTTGCAATTGGATGTGGCCACAAGGGTCATAAAAAGCTATCTGCCCACATCACAACCTATGACCCGCTGGACAAATTGGTTCCAAGAGGCTGCAACATCATTGCAAATAATATGATCTACCCAAGGAAAGGGGGAGCATGTACTCACGCTCGACATTCTAATGCTTCCTCCTTAACCTTCTCCCCTAACCATGTAATTGCCAAATTCAAGGGGATGTATATATATAGCTTCATACATAGAAAAGAAAAGAGAAAAACAAAAATAGTAAAAAGAGCAAGAGCACAAAAACAAAGAAATATCTGTATACAATCAAGAACTAGATTGTCCTGTCATCATAAACCTACTGATGCTATATCTGTGTTTACAGATATGGCAGATGCCCGATCATCATACACTTCATCCACTCCTACCTTTGGTGAGAGGTATCATCTGTACCTTTCTCAGATATTCCACATGTGCTATCCTGTAATTGAAACTGAATGGGATCATATAGATGTACTAGCCAGAGAGGAAAATATTGAGGAATTAGAATGGCTAATTCGCCTATTGACCATGACTGATACTCCGTAATATCCCCGATAGCCCAATGCTTTCCTTTTCCACAAGATGACTATCCTCGCATGGTTACATTATTGATGAGTTTATGTGGATGGAAAAATGAAAAGGAAATATCTGACAATGATGAATGGACGGATGAAACTCATGGCACTACTGAGGTTGACTTTATTTGTTTGGATGATGCGGATAGAGGCTTAGCCTTAGGGCTAGAGCCAGGACTCTACAACATCCTCTTACCGTATCCTCGATAGTAGTGTGGTGACTGGTAGGTAGGTTAGTGTTTTTAAGTTTTTTCTAGTTTAGATTCCTTAAACAAGTCTTGAAATTTTCACACTGATGTGCCTCTCGAGGTATAGTGCTTGTTAGTTGAATGTACAGGTTAAAAAAGTTTGAGGTGGGTTCGCTTTCAAGTCCTGAGACTGCCGCAACGTTCATCAAAATATATCTACATCAAATTGCAAGCTGTCTCATCGAATCAAGGAGATCTCCAATTACAGGTGTAATTCTTCCATACCCACTCTCTTTCGTTTTTACTGTTCAATCAATTGCATAAACTATAATGCATGACCACATGGAAATTGTCAATGTACTACTTAGTTTTTAAAGTTGCTTGCATACTAGTGTAAATCATTAATGAGCTTAACTTTATTGGAAATATTCCTAGGTAGCATGACGTCTTTAGAGTTAACCTTGGAATACGATTGTCTTAGGTCTAGGGTCAAACCATCTTAATGTTTGACACCTGGCCATGTGTGTGTTGACCTCTAGGACATAGCTATTACCCCTTTGTCGAAAGGATGCAAGACAAATTATAGTTCAGGAGCGAAGATCAAAAGAAATAGATTATTAAAAAAAAAAGCCTACAATAAATGGCAATACAAGTCTATGATGTGCTTTAATGTTGGCCTATCGCCTTATTGATACTTGGTAGGCGAGGAGTATTCTACTCCAGACCGATGCCTTGGTTGGTAGGGGGTAGCCTTGCCTAAAGTAAGCTAATAGATTCCTGGATAATGCCTTGTGTTAAACATGGTACCAGGATCGATGTTAGTTTTGCCTTAGGAAGGTCGCCATTGTGTGTAAAAATTGTCACGTGCATTTTTAAAAAAAAAGGCAAAAAGCTCCTGTAACTCTGATGTTTCTTGTGTCCCAAGGCTTGTGATATTAACTTGTTCTTAGAGTAGACACAGTGTGGTCATCTGTTTATTTATTAAGCTTGGTTATTTTCCTTGACTTAGGCCAGTTATAAACCTTGATTAACCTTTGACACCTTGCTTACTCTTGATTTACTTTCAATAATTTTAAACTCCTGTTAATTTGCTACACTAGCTCATTCATGTGACCCTTAAACTAAGTTCTCATAGCAACATCCATTGTGGTCTAACATGCTTGAATTTATACACTTTATATCTTTTGAATTCCAGCATACTTTCACTCTACTTCCTTGTTTTGCAGACGGTCAACAACAGCCCTCTCGAGCTTACTATACCATAGCTTTTGAGGACGGAATCTACATCAGGAAGGGGGGCATGTTAACCCATGACGGACATTGAGACGTACTATGTTTTACATCATTTATTTAAATATTCTGAGTCATGGGCCGGGCTTGTCGGCACCATATGTTAAGGATGAAGGGATTGGGTGATCGCCGATGAGAGGCGCACCTTGAATATTAGTAGGATAAGGGTTAGGATCGACCGGCCATGTATGGGCGCCCAAGTGTGAACGGCCAAGTCACCTATAAGAGTCAAATGTAACCCTAAAATCCTCATTCTCATGTGTTTTGAATACAAGAGTGCTCTTGCCTTATCTCTTTGGTTTCCTTCTCCTGCGTGTGAGAGAGAGAGAGAGAGTGAGAGAGCGATCGAGCACTGTGTAGCGGCACGGCGGCGGAGAGGCGGTAGAGCGGCGGAGAGGCGGTAGAGCGGCGACGACGGCGGCTCCTCCTTCACGGCTGCGACGCGGGAATCCTTGAGCGGTGAGTGACACACCCTTTGGCATTATGTTTGAGCTTCCTTCCCTGGTTGTATGCTTGCAGCCATTCGTGGCTCGCATACGGTGTCCGGCAAGTCCCCAGCTACGACCTGTGCGGCAAAAGCGCACATTAGTATTCCTTTATGATTAATTACTACACTTGTATATATCCATACATCTTTTGGCTCACTCTTGCTTGCTCACACACTGGTAAGTTGTCAATAACCCAATTTGCTCACTAACTCGTACTCGCTCCATAGACACACCCTAAAAAAACCACCGCCTTAAGTAACCTCTAACACTAAACAACCCTCTTGCCTCGTTGTGTCGGCCACCCCCTCAAACCATTATGGAGATCCAAAACCTCACCAGGGCAAAGATGAAGACCATCCCCCAAACCTCAACCTTAGCAATCCTTTAAGGAGGTCCCCAAGAAAAAATGGATACCCAAGAGTACTCTGGCTAGCCAAGGAAAGTACAATACCTATGCAAGGACCTGGTAGAGACCACGATTGGCCCAAAGCCCTGTTAGCCTTGGAAGTTCTGGTGTGAACAACCCTACACAACACGAGCACTTTTTACCTTGTGCTGGTAGGGGTTTTTCCCCCATGTGAACACACTCTAGTGTGTTAGCCACGTTGACCCTAGGGCTAGGGCTACTAATACTTTGTACTCCACACATTCATTATCATTATCACATTGAGTACTTGCTTCTAGTGTTTCTCTTGCTGTCTGAGCTCGATATATGACAATATGTGCATGTGTGTTTGTGTGTGTGTGCAAAGCATCTACTCCCTCATCCAACATTGGTATCAGAGCCTAGTTATCAGAACAATATTTTAGAGCTTTGCTTCAGAGTATAGGTTTCAGTGCCTAGGTCTCAAAGCTTGGTTTCAGAGCCAATAGCTCCACGCCATTATTCTCTATGGTTTGTTAATCTATGTTGTACATCTCGGGTGTACTCACACCCTTTTGTACTTTGTTGGTGTCATTAATCTTTATCATCGTACATTATGGGTAAGCTCTGACACTTTCCATAGATCTAGGGTTTTTGTCTCCTTCTCTACATTGGTGTCATTCATTTATGCTGCTGTACATTATGGGCAACCCCACACACAATCACTACACACAGCTTTCAGAAGATTTTCGCATTGAATTTTAGTATCTCTGGCTGATTTCTGCTATTTCTACTATTGATGTTGTTTTTGAGCACCGGCTTTCAACTTTCAGCATTAGACTTTGGCGTCTGTAGATTTTGCCTAGTTAGCCATTCAGCATTCCTTTCGGCATTAGACTTCTACATCCGTCAATTTTGCTCAGTCAGCCATTCAGATGCATTCGTCAGCTTTTCCTTATCAATAATTCAACCTTTGGCTTTCATCATTCAGCATTTGGGTCCAGTTTTGCTCGATCATCCATTCAAGTGCATCGGTCGGCCTTTCAGTGCTCGGCTTTTTGCTTTTAACAGTCGGCTTGGCTTTCTGCATTCAATAGTCAGCTTTCAAGTTTTGCTTTCAGCAAGTCAGCTTTTAGCCTTCACCTTTCGCATTCAATAGTCGGGTTTTTGTGTTCAGTGTTTGGCATTAGGCATTCTACTTTTTGCATTCGACGTTTGGCATATAGCCTTCGGTATTTAGCGTTTGGGTTTTAGCTTCCATCTCAGCAGCCTGATTTTGTCAGTCGATTCAACATCCATTTGCCATCCGTCCAACCGATTCAGCATCCGTCTATTAGCTGATTCAGATTCCGTCCATTAGTTAATTCCACGCCCATCGTCGTCAGCTAGTTCATCAGCGTCCGTCCATCAGCTAGTTCCACATCCCCGTCAGCTAGTTCCATCAGCACCTAATTTTGACCTGATGGCTCTGCCTTTAGTTTCTGATCTGCTGATTCAATCAACATAACGTTGTTAAAATTAAGGGGGAAAGAAAAGTGAACCATTCATAATGAAAAATGAACTTGATTGCATTGATACAAATGAGCTTGTACATAGTGCTTATATAGCCATGAGAGGTACACTCTATGTCACTTGATACATTTCTGGATGACATCATTGATGATGAGGTAGCATAATCACAAGTGGCTAGCAAGGAGGTGATTCTAATACATTATATCCTATGTGATATAGCTTAGGGGAAATGATTGGATTATTTCTAACACCCCCCTTAAGCCAAACATTTCACTCAATACATGGGCTTATACCTTAGTAATCCCCCTTGTTGATACAAGAATGAGATAGAGTCTCCCCTTAATGACATTGGGTGTGTGTACTCTTCTCCATAATACAATCAAGGTCATGTAGGATAAAAGACAAGGTTTTAGAACCCAAAAAGAAAGAGTGAACTAGAAAGCATAGGATTCATCATCAAAATCAAGACCAACAAAATTACTTTCTTCAGCAATGGCAAGATTGGCTTTTTCTTTACTCTTCTTGTTTTTGTCTTTAAAAGAATATTTGTGTAGTGGATGGTTGGTTTTACCACAATGCACATAATAAAGCAATCCTTTGTGAGATGGTTGGTTTTACCACAATGCACATAATAAAGCAATCCTTTGTGAGATGGTTGGTTCTTCCACAAGTAGCACACTTGTTGTTGTTATTGGTGACAGCATATGCTCCTACCGAAGTGAGATTATTGTTGAAGTTCAGCTTCTTCTCCTCCTCCTGTATTGAATTGATTATACTCTCCAAGGAAGGAATTGGTTCCTTCTCTTTGAGCACAGTGATAATGGTGTTGTATTCGATTGGCATTGCTTTAAGCAAGATGGCTATAGCATCCTCATCAGGCACACATGGGCTTTTACAGACACAAGTTGGGTGGTGATTATGCTTTTCAACTTGTTTACAAAAGATGCAATAGATTCATTATGCTCTTTAGAAAGCCCATATAATTGTATTTTTAGACTTATTTTAGAGTGCTTTGCCCGTGCTCCAAAGGTTTTCTATAGAGTGTCCTAAGCTTTAGATGCAGTGTCACAATCATCAATGTAATGAATATAATTATCATCTAGTACAGTGATAATGATGCCTAGGGCTTGTTCATCCCGTGCTTGATTTACGCCTATGACAGCTCTAGTGGACACACCATCTTTCCCTTCTGTTGGTTTAACTAATGTCCAAAGATTTTTCTTCATGAGATGCCCCTTGACTTTGGTATGCCAAGTGTGAAAACCTTGGCCATTGAATTTGTCGAGGGACTTTGCGTTGGTAGCCATGATTAGGGTAGATGCCATTTAAGGGTGGTCTTACCACTGAGATAAGAGTCTCAGGGCAGTGTCTATAAACCCTTTACAAGATATGGCACTTAAATGCTTTCAATTTTGAAAAATCGTGTAAAATTTGAGATTAATGCTTCAAATAGGCTGGATTTTTCAAAAAATAAAAAAAACCCAAATTGATTTGCATACCTTTGAATGTTTTTTTTAAATGATTTATTCTAAATTCCCCTTCCTTTGTCAATTTGATGGAGGTTGCTTCTTTGTTACTATTTGTCAAGTTGTTGGCGAGCATTTTAGAAGGCTTGTTTGGAGGCGTTTCTTGGAAAGCTTGTTTTATAAACCTTTTATATTAAGGTTTTTTTTTAATTAAAAGTAAAGGCTTAAAGGCGACAACCCTTAATATAGCATGAACAGGTACAGGCATGGACGAAAGCTCATGATAAAGAAGTGCACCTCTGGAAATTCAAGGTTTCTACATCGTTTTACAGCATAATTTGAACAAATCAGAGAGATAATGATCGAGCTTTAGGTGCGTTTTGTTGCTGCTTGGGCTGTGCAATGCAATTGATTGAAGGGTAAAGAGGAGCAACAGTAGTAGCATATGCGATAAATAAAAGAGATTGAAGAAGAGAAGCTCAAGGATTGGAGAGCTTTTATGAAAGAAGCTTTTGTGTGCACAGCGTAGAGGATGGGGCAAGGGTGGGAGAGAGGGCCAAGACAAGGCACCGCTGGTGAAATGGGAGGTGCAAAAAGAAAAAAGGGGGGGTGGAGGTCCAAAAAGAAAATAGGGGGGGGAGGTCCAAAAAAGGAAAATAGAAATAAAACTCCAAGCTTAGAAATCCAAAATAGAAGTCTACTCTCTAGAAAGCTCCAAATTAGTAGTCTCCTATGCTCTCATAGCATGGTAAAATCAAGGGGGAAAGAAAAGTGAACCATTCATAATGAAAAATAGACCTGATTGCATTGATACAAATGAGCTTATAGATAGTGCTTATATAGCCCCATGAGAGGTACACTCTATGTGACTTGATACATTTCTGGATGACATCATTGATGAGGTAGCATAATCACAAGTGGCTAGTAAGGAGGTGATTCTAATACATTATATCCTATGTGATATAGCTTAGGGGAAATGATTGGATTATTTCTAACAAACATCAACGTCCGTGTCTTCCCGACAAACCAGTTTACTGCTTCTACTGGCTCTCCACTGAGTGGGTAGAGCACTCCCCATAGAGGGTAGAGTGGGTACAATTGGTTATTTATAGGTACTCTTCTAGACAATCCAAAACACCTCCCAAACATGCATTACATAACAACCCAAAACCTAAGGTCTTATCCATTGAGTATAAGGAACTTTTGTGCACACATCACAGTGGATGATGCCAAATCTTTTTGCCACATGCACTTATGTACATAGGCTCAAATAGTCCTCCCTGCCTTTGTGGTCTTTTTATCACCAATCCTTGCACACATACCTTTGCCAATCGCACCCAATGGTCTAAACTGCACATTATCACAACACTCCGACACACTGGCTCCCATTCTTTCATGCAGCATCCATGCCCCTCGCCATCTCTTTGCATGGATGCCTTTGATCCTGATGTCTTGAATTCCATTGAATCTCGCTCGTTCTAGCCCTCTTCTCATCCATGACTCCAAATTTTGGCATCCGCATACTCACAAGAGCTACAAACTTTCCATCCGACTTTGTGGTGTCACTGAGAAGCCTCTATCTTGACCAATTACATGGGCATCCCAATCGTGGTCTATGGAGCCATCGGATCCATGCATCCAAACAATGATCTTCGCACTCACTGATGTTGATTCCATCAAGCATGCTTTCCATCTCTTTCTAAGGCACAAAACTAGCCTACATTTGTGCTAATCAGCGAGATAGAGATGACCAATAGGTCAAAGTGATGATGCATGCCCAAGGTTAGCAATGTCTGCTAACACTTGAAAATTTCACCCCCAAGCCGCGAACTCTCTATAATGCTTTCCTTCTTTTTGATGACATTGCCATGTTTTGTGGAAACACTTTAAAAAGAGACTTAAAAGGTACCCAGATCCACTTGGCCATGTTTGGCAAGCCACCCATCATTCTTGGCTTACCAATGTCAATGCTAGACAGGGTGTCCTTAATTCTTCCATCCTCATGGACACCCTAACCCCAATCACACTGGCCTCAGTCATACCAATTCTTCCATCCTCAGTCACACTAATTCTTCCATCCTCAGTCATACCAATTCTTCCATCCTTAGTCATACCAATTCTTCCATCCTCAATCACACTGATTCTTCCATCCTCATGAACTGTGGCCTTAGAGCCAGCCTTGTTATACATCAACTATAAATTTCCTCTCGCAAACCACGTGTAAGAGTCAAAGAAAGTAGACAAAGAAAATAGTGTGTTAGAGTTTTCACCAGAAGAAGCTTCTACATGGGCCCATCTTTTGGCCAATACCCATGCATACCATCTGCAATATCTCCATGTGCTTTGTATATAATAGACACATAGGCATTGTTCCTTCATGGATCTTCATTGAGCCTCCTCACATGACAACCGTCCAAGTACATTTTTGGATGGGGGGACCATGGGGGACACAAGTCTGGCCCATGGTATGACCCATCACCTTGACCTTCCCACAATCAGCAGGACCCTTTTATGCCTCATCTTTAATAACTCAACACATTCAACCCACCTTGCCTCCAACCCACATGCTCGATAACACCAAATCTATCAAACCACAGAAGCTGCCCAACTCCCTTGCCTCACTATCCATGCACAAATGTGCTCCCATGACTCCAATAAAGTAGTTACTCATCCTAACTTCCAAGAAAAGGGATGCCGAGTAAATGTCAAAGAAATAAATTATGTTGGAGAAGTTCCTATGTTAAAGAAGTGCATTCACATGGACACACCTTTTGCCCATTGTCCATGCCCGTCACCTATATAGTTCACTATGGGCATTATAATTGTGTGTTTCACTTCTCATATCTCACATCATGCACAAACGCATTCATTTGTGCCTAACCTCGTTGACACTAACCCTCTAGGTACATCTCTAAATGGGCACAAGCCTGGCCCATGGTACATGACCCATCGCCTAGAGAACCCTTGATCTCACAAGTACCTTCAATGAGCTCCCATGCCTATATCCCTGATTCAACTCCAATTAAATGCCAACAAACATCACCTTGGCCAATGTATTTGCCTAGAAGCAGCCTAATGTCTAAGCATCATCACAAGTACCTTCAATGAGCTCCCATGCCTATATCCCTGATTCAACTCCAATTAAATGCCAACAAACATCACCTTGGCCAATGTATTTGCCTAGAAGCAGCCTAATGTCTAAGCATCATCACAAGTACCTTCAATGAGCTCCCATGCCTATATCCCTGATTCAACTCCAATTAAATGCCTAGATCCCTAATTCAACTCCAATTAAATGCCAACAAACATCACCTTGGCCAATGTATTTGCCTAGAAGCAGCCTATATCCCTGATTCAACTCCAATTAAATGCCAACAAACATAACCTTGGCCAATGTATTTGCCTAGAAGCAGCCTAATGTCTAAGCATCATCATGCTCTGAGATCTAGACATTATACCTTGTCACACCACCATGACATCCTGGACCTCCACCCACAAATATGCCAATCATTTTCATGGGATCCTTACACTCATTCCACCAAACACAGGGTGTAGACCGCTTTTGCCAAACTACCTCATATTGAAGGGTCCGCACCACTTCCACAAAATAGTGGCCCAACATGAAGCACCTCTACATTGCCTCTCACTTCCCATGTTGCCTCAACAAGCTGCTTGCCCATCAGGGCTACCCCAATCACTTTGTTCTGCATCTAACTGTAGACTTAGGTGACACGAGGATGTGGTCACCATTAGGAAGGGGGGTATGTTAACCACTTCCTGACAATAGCAACTTTACCACCACTAACTTGGGTGACATGAGGATGCGATCACCATTAGGAAGGGGGGTATGTTAGCCACTCCATTAGTTAACATGATTTCACGCGCTTGACCTATCGTAAGGTGCTTCGCCATCTCTACCCACGCGAATGGACACTTAACTTTTTGTAAGACGGTGTTAGAACATATAAAGTGTCCTTACCCTGTGCTTAAAAGTCTATAAACCTAGTGTACATAGTGGCCATACCATTTTTTACTTTGGTTGGCCTAGTGTGAAAACTAGTCACTTATATATGTCATTTTTTACAATAAGCAATACACAATCATTCCCTTGCAAATAGCTTACTTGTGAGATTCCTCCTTCCCTCTTTTTGCTTGCTTTTATGCTTTTGAATTCATGTTTGCTTGATGGATGCATGGTTGAGTAGGTTTGATTATAGGCTTCCCTCTTCGATTAGCCCTTGCTTTTTGTGAGAGAGAACTATCACAAAGGATCATCTGTTCTTGCCTCCATCTAGGCATTGAGAGCTCTCCGTTTACCCCTTTTGGGCAAGGAACATTCTGGTGTGACAAACGGAGTGAGGACGTGATGGATAATCTAGCACACCCACATGGGAAGGTGCATTTACGGCTCAAAGGAAAGACCCAATGACACATGCTTTGGCAAGGCTAAGGTAAAATCTTGACTTGAACAATAACTCCCTTCTTGTTCTTAATTATGTCCTTATGATTAGATGGAAAGTATGGTCCATGAGGAGGTAAAGTTGTCATTAAAGACAAAAGTTTGCAACAAGAGAAAGTATTATTCAGTAGGTCCCATTGTCACTTCAAAATAGATAGGGTAGGGATGTTGGTGACATGGACTAGTTTCATCCTTGATACTCATTCTCTTTGATAATAATTTTTGTTTCTCATTTTCCTTCTTCTTCTTTATAGATTTTTTTCTTCTTCTTTTCTTTTGTGTTTTGAGATGCACGAGTAATATAGATAACAAATTTTTGAGCAATCAATCACTAATGCTCCAAGGTTAGTAGAGAAAAGATGTAGTGTTCCCCCTTCTTCATCTTTTTTGCATGTTTGTTTTTACGTATAAATATATGGTTTGCCTTCTTATAAGATGAACATAAAAACTATCAAAAGCTTGCACGTTAACAGCTCGCCCTCTAGATGACAGCATATAACTTTATGGCTTTCCTTTTTTTTTAACATTTCAATGTCTTCAAGATCCTATACCTAGGTAGCACACAAATCCAAGACATGACATTTCATAGAGGAGCCTTTGATTGTTATGTAATGACAATGCAATGATACTAAAATTGTTTAGATCCTAACCAATAAGGGACCCAAGAATAGTAATTCTATTTATGATTTTTCATGTCACGACATATTACATAATTGCAACAACAAGGGACCTGAGTATAGTAATTCTATTTATGGTTTTCATGTCATGACATATTGCATAATTGCAACAATAAAAATAAGATGTTTTTATTGCATAGTAAAAGGGACACTAATGCAAAATCTAAGAAAAGCACTCCTTGTTAACATATGATGAATTCCCAAAAAAGGTTATAACAATAATGCTTTGCATGAAATTGTAATAATGCTATTTTTGGGATGTCAAAAGCTAGATTCTTGATCCTCCATTTAACCTATTTATGTGGAGGGAGGCAAGATATTATACTTATGAAAGGTCTTGTGTTTTTTCAAACTAAATCAAAGTGAAAGCTAGAAAAAATGCAAAGGCAACATTACCTATGGCATGCTAGATAAAGGTTTAGATGACAATGTGTTTAAATCCCTTTTTTCTCTTAGATATAATATTAAAGTATCAAAATAGATTTAGAGATGATCAACAAATGGGGGACATGACTATTAGATCTAAGTAATATGCATTCACTCACATTTATTCTTCTTGCTTAGCCTTCCTTCTCTTGCTCACACTACGATGGCCACGATAAATAGGGATTGTAGATGGGGGGTATATGTACACTTTATTCTTCACATTGTTTCCAAGGAGAGTATGCAAGAAACTTGATTTGTTAAATGTAAGGCTTTTTAGAAACATAACTAACAAAATCATACTTTTTTTTTGTTTGTAAATATGGACATAATTGAAGGCTACAAGCTATGTAGGTAGCATCAAATCTACCTATATATAAAGATGGACATAATTTAAGGCTACAAGCTATGTAGGTGGCATCAAATCTACCTATATATAAAGATGGACATAATTTAAGGCTACAAGCTATGTAGGTGGCATCAAATCTAACTATATATAATAAAGATGGACATAATTTAAGGCTACAAGCTATGTAGGTGGCATCAAATCTAACTATATATAATAAAAGGAAGGATATAGAGACTATATATCTATTATGGGTCATAATCATGATCTTCAAATATGGAAAGGATCCTTCAAATAAAGTTCACAAATTTGAGGCTAGCACGTGAGGAGGCAGAGAGTCGATTGGCACGACTGGGGGGTTCGAATCTCGCTCGCTACTACGGCTTTGTATTTCTTTGTTAAGCTCTTCTTGCTGGTTTTGCTTGCTTTCTACATAGGTTCTAAGTTAAAATATGAGCACCTTAAGGCGAGGTTTCAAAGATTGAATTGTGAATCAAGTCAAGCACCATTATGTTCTCATGCTAGTCATATATATGAGTAAGAATGCACTCAGTTAGAAATGTCTCTACCTCTTCATATATGGAGAGGTGCTTTCTAGTTCACAAATCAAAGGCCAATAAGAAGGTTTTCAGTTAAGGTATGAGTAGCTTAGGGTGGTAGAGTGGGGTTCGAGTAGATTTTCATAGCGAGTCACTATCTCAGTGTGCCAAGTTCTTCTACTTGTATGATCTTTATCTTTAAAAGGGAGATGCTACTAAGGTCTTCATTGCTAAAAAAACAACCATATTACCCAAGCGTAGGTGTTTGTGAGTATCTCTATTATAGGAACACATACTTGTAAGATGAATGTCTACACCCCTATTGTAAGTTAAATACATTATAAGCTAATAAACAAGACACCTCGTGTAATTGTAAAGAATGTAAGTAGACTCGATAAAAGAGAGTCTCATGTTCATGCTTTTCTTTCATTGAAGCTCTCTTAGGGGACATGCTCTACTATATGTGATTAGATTTGTCAGCTCTTTGTCGTGAAGTTTTACCTTTTAAGCAGTAGTTTACAAAGGGCTAATAAATTGCGCAAAATAGTAGTTGGAACCTTGGGGTAACCCCTTGCCTTCTCTCAAAGGGCCTTGTAATGTGACCATACCTAGGCGAATGTTTCAAACAAACACATGCCTTGGCAAAGTTATAAGATCATTTATGGGAGATACTGCCATCAATATTCGATCATGGAATTTTAGCTACGGGACGAAGCATACCTTTAGCAGGGTGTCTCTTTCTATTTGTTTGGATGGTTTGTGTGGTTCTTCTCTCTCAAAGACGAGAACCTAGCCACTACACATGAGAGGTTTTAGGCACTTGCCATGGAGTAAGAAAATGGAGAGCTCCCCACGTCTTGGTAGGCAAACTTGCTTGTCACGATTGACATTTTCCAATTCTCAAGATCCTTATTGCATTTGACCATGTGCAAACTTCACTTGGGTGGCTTGAGATTTATAAAAAGGCCCACTTAATTTACATGAAAGTAATTGCTAGAGGTTAATGGTTGTTTGGGGTGGTGGGCATTAACGCGCGTGAACACACCCTTAGGAGACGTGCAAAAATTGTGACTTATGTTGGTATATAAAAGAAAATAATAAAAAAATGTGTCGGTGCCGGCACGAGTCGGCGTTAACCAAGGCCGGTAAAATATTTAACCATAGTAAACCAGATTTACCAGCCAGGACAGCCGCCAGGTCATGAATGCCAGTAAAGCCTAGAAACCACATCCTCTCTCTAGCATCTACATACTCTCTCTTCATCGTCTTATGCCTCCATTCATCAGCTTTCCCTTCTCCATTCTTACGTCTGCGAGGTTCTCGTCGAACTGTAGCTTCTTCTTTCAGCCTCTGCCCTGTGCTCGTCAGAGATTGATGAAACCCTAGCTTGCATTTTCCGCCATAGCAGTAGTAGGCTATACGCTGGCTCCAAGCACAGTCTGCCCCATGCATTGCCTACATTGAAATCTAGCTCCTCTCTCTGCCATTGCTTCTGCTCGCGGGAGCTCAATGAAACCCTAGTTTTTCTACACCTGCTGCAGCTTCCATGGCGTCAATCCCTCCTACCTTTTCCAGGCGGACATGTCAGATCTGTGGTGACGATGTGGGCTCCTCCCCTTCGGGGGAGCCCTTCGTTGCTTGCCTGCATTGCGGTTTCCCTGTATGCCGCCCCTGCTACGAGTACGAGCGCAAGGATGGCAACCAGGCTTGCCCGCATTGCAAGAACAGATACACTCGACACAAAGGTCGGTGCCGTTTCCTTCTATGTTTTCTCTGTTCGTCTTCTGATTAGCCGTGGGAAATCTCAGCTCTCAAGCTGTGATAGGAGAAAGTTGGAGACCTATGTGCAGACAGTTGTGGCAATCAGGGGTTTTCACCTCGGATTAGTCTGGTTTGTATTACTGCTTGCATTGCTGCTATTCAGCTTCCTTCTCCCACAAAGCTGCTCTGTGCAATGCTTGTCCTAGCAGCTTAGTGTAATAGCAGATTGTTTTCGACATAAACTTTCCTCTTGCTGTATAGTACAATGCCAGTTTAAGACAATGGTGTAATTCCGTGTGCATTTGAAGGTGTAATTCAGTGTGCATGATGGTACTTGGGTTACGAACTAGGTGTAATGTGGTGCAGTTATGTGAGATCAAGACCGAGTTCTTTTATGCATTTCCCAGGTAGCCCTTGTGTCCCTGGAGACGATGAAGAGGATGACATGGAAGATCTGGACAATGACCTCAGCATGGACTATGATAGCCATGAAAAACAGCACATTGCCGAGGCAATGCTTAATGGGCACATGAGCTATGGTCGTGGAGGTGATCATGACATGCCGAGGACTGTTCAAACTATTGAACCTCAGACTCCCTTGTTCACTAGTGGTCCTCAGGTACACAGGCTACTCTTCAGCTGCTGTTTGAACTAGCTTGGATCTGTCTATGCTCTGGCTTTTCCTGGAAGTTGAGAGCTATGGCGAGTTTGTAATCGCTCACTTCTCTACCTCTGCAGGTGCCCATTGATTCTCAACCCATCTCACCTGATAACAGTGTTCTTGGTGGGGCCACCAGCATCAGTGGTAGCAAAAGGGTTTATCCATTTCCTTATTCAGATTCAGGCAATTTAAGCAAGTCCGCTGATCTTTCAAGAGAGTATGGCTATGGGAGTGTTGCATGGAAAGAAAGAGTGGACAGCTGGAGGTCGAAGCAAGAGAAGCTACAAATGACTACAACTGAGGGTGTTCTTCCAAACAACGGAAGCAAAAGTGGCAGCGTAGATGACAATGGAGCTGATGGAGAAGATTTACCCATGTATAGCAGCTCTTCCCTTCAAATTATTCTGTTTCATCAGTCAGTTTTGGGAGAACTTGCACCACCTTGTGCTTACTATTGTGCTCTCCCTGTCAGAGAGAGAGAGAGAGAGAGAGAGAGAGAGAGAGAGTGTGTTTAACTCACCTAGGTGTCACTTCTGAATTTTTGTTAACTCTAGACTAAATGGTGCTTTGTCATCTGAGATTTAAGCATGTCAATGGTGCTCTGCCAGGATGGACGAGGCAAGACAACCCCTTTCTAGAAAAGTGAGCATTGTTTCCAGCAAGATCAATCCCTACCGAATGGTCATTGTGCTCCGACTTGTCATCCTGGGGTTCTTTTTCAGATATCGCATTTTGAATCCTGTGCCAAATGCCTATGGGTTGTGGCTAACCTCTATTGTCTGTGAGATCTGGTTTGCCTTCTCATGGATACTGGATCAGTTCCCCAAGTGGTTTCCAATCAATCGAGAAACCTATCTGGACAGGCTCTCGTTGCGGTAAGGGTCTGCCAAGTAAGTGAGTTCTTGAGGTGGTTGTTTGCTTGAAAAAAATTCTTAACTATTTTCCTTTTGGTGGGCAGATATGAGAGAGAAGGGGAGCCATCTCAGCTGGCAGCTGTAGATGTCTTCGTGAGTACTGTGGATCCCATGAAGGAGCCTCCGCTTGTCACTGCCAACACTGTGCTGTCTATTCTTGCTGTTGACTATCCAGTGGACAAGGTTTCCTGTTATGTTTCAGATGATGGTGCATCCATGCTTACCTTTGAAGCTCTGTCTGAGACATCTGAATTTGCTCGAAAGTGGGTTCCTTTCTGTAAGAATTTCAACATTGAGCCCAGAGCTCCAGAGGTATACTTTGCCCAGAAAATTGACTACTTGAAAGACAAGGTGCAACCCACATTTGTAAAGGAGCGACGAGCTATGAAGGTACTGTCTGGATCTTGTTCCATGTGCTTGTTCTTATCTGATTTATTGTGTGGTTGATTTTGCTATGTCTAATTCATTGGGGGGAACTGAATTGCACAGAGAGAGTACGAAGAATTTAAAGTGCGGGTAAATGCTTTGGTTGCCAAAGCCCAGAAGGTTCCGGATGAAGGATGGATAATGCAAGATGGAACTCCATGGCCTGGTAACAATATTAGGGACCACCCTGGTATGATTCAGGTGGGCAAGAGCTTGAAAGTTCTTTTGATAGGTTGAACAATTAATTATTTGGCCTTCTCATGACTCCCTTGATTTGCATCTATGCAGGTCTTCTTAGGTCACAGTGGAGGTCTTGATACAGAAGGCAATGAGCTTCCTCGCCTTGTGTATGTCTCTCGTGAGAAAAGGCCCGGGTTCAATCATCACAAAAAAGCTGGTGCCATGAATGCACTGGTATTTTCTCTCTTCTCTTGTGGCCCATGATGTAATAGTCTCTTCTGTAGATTTGGTGGTGATCAGAACACAACATGAGTTAAGTATCATTGTAATCATGTGCAGGTAAGGGTTTCAGCTGTTCTTACCAATGCACCATTCTTTTTGAACTTGGACTGTGACCATTACATCAACAACAGCAAGGCTCTGAGGGAAGCGATGTGCTTTATGATGGACCCAACAGTTGGACGCAAAGTCTGCTATGTCCAATTCCCTCAAAGATTTGATGGTATTGATCTGAATGATCGATATGCCAATCGTAATACGGTGTTTTTTGATGTAAGTCCACCAAGTCTTTCGAGCTTTCTTTTTCCTTCTGGTTCAGATTTATGCGATTTGTTTAGATGTCAACCTTGGTCTTTTTCAGATCAATATGAAAGGTTTGGATGGGATCCAAGGTCCTGTTTATGTAGGTACGGGCTGTGTCTTCAGAAGGCAAGCTCTGTATGGATACGAGCCTCCTATTCAGCCAAAGAAAAAGACAATGGCATGTGACTGCTTACCTGGATGGTGCTGTGGGCCACGTCCAGACAAAGTCAAGTCTGGTAAAGCCAAAAAAGTGGATAAAAAGAAGGCCCCTGTTAGAACAGATTCCACTGTTCCGATTTTCAACTTGGAGGATATAGAAGAGGGTTTGGAAGGTGAGCAATGATTATGAAAATACACTTTTCTGGACGTTGAAGAATTATGCTGATTCAGCTCAACTTTCCACTAATGGCTGCTTGCTTTTTCAGGGTATGATGATGACAAATCTCTTTTGATGTCAAAGAAGAATTTTGAGAAGAGGTTTGGGCAGTCTTCAGTTTTTTTGGCCTCTACCTTGCTAGAGGAGGGAGGGGTTCCTCAGTCTGCAAGTCCTGCTGGGCTGCTGAAGGAAGCTATTCATGTTATCAGCTGTGGATATGAAGATAAAACTGACTGGGGACAAGAGGTAGGTGCCCAATTTGTCAGTTTTTACATTGACAGAATGAGTATTGACTTGCTTGTTTATTCATTTGAGAGTTTAAAGCCAATTACCCTGCTGCATGTGCAGATTGGATGGATTTATGGGTCAGTCACTGAGGATATTCTAACAGGATTCAAAATGCATGCCCGTGGTTGGCGGTCAATCTATTGTATGCCTCCTCGGGCTGCCTTTAAGGGGTCCGCTCCGATCAATCTGTCCGATCGTCTGAATCAGGTTCTTCGGTGGGCTTTGGGTTCAGTGGAAATTTTCCTAAGCAGGCATTGCCCTCTTTGGTATGGATATGGGGGTCGCTTGAAATTATTGGAGAGGTTTGCTTATATAAACACCATCGTCTACCCACTCACCTCATTACCACTACTTGTGTATTGTACTTTGCCGGCCATCTGTTTGCTGACAGGAAAATTTATCATTCCTACGGTGAGATCTCTCATTCTGACCACCAGTTAGACCTAACAAAACAAGATGGGTAGTGATAAGCAGAATTTGTGTGTGCCAGGTTATATATTGAGTGGCTGCAGACTTTTTGGAATTCTTTTGCAAGGTTTTGCCTAATAGTGTAACTTGGGAACTGCAGATAAGCAACTTTGCAAGTCTCTGGTTCATTGGCCTCTTTCTTTCCATCTTTGCAACGGGTATTTTGGAGATGCGGTGGAGCGGAGTGGGCATTGAAGAGTGGTGGAGGAATGAGCAGTTTTGGGTCATTGGAGGTGTTTCGGCCCATCTCTTTGCTGTAATTCAAGGGATTTTAAAGGTGTTGGCAGGTATTGATACAAATTTTACGGTCACTTCCAAGGGTTCGGATGACCAAGATCAATTTGCTGAGCTTTACCTGTTCAAATGGACATCTTTGCTGATCCCTCCGACCACATTGCTGGTGATCAACTTGGTGGGAGTTGTCGCCGGCATCTCTGATGCAATTAGCAATGGCTACTCTTCATGGGGTCCCTTGTTTGGAAAGCTTTTCTTTGCTTTCTGGGTGATAGTTCATCTGTATCCTTTCCTCAAGGGTCTCATGGGAAGACAGAACAGAACACCTACCATTGTTATCGTGTGGTCTGTGCTTTTGGCTTCCATCTTCTCCTTGCTGTGGGTAAGGATTGACCCGTTTCTGGTTCGAGTCACAGGGCCAAACCTCCAGCAGTGTGGCATCAACTGTTAGCATGCTTAATATATATCATCTCCAGCAATCAGAAAGGGTCTTTGCATGAGTTATTTGTGATAGCGTAGCTATTGTACATTCTAATATTGTTATTCATTTGTCGAGGCTAGTGGGTTCAGTGGCTTATGTGAAGGACGCAAGCCTCACTAAGAGCTACTAGTTTTACCTAAATGACTATTCCCTGCAGTGAGATGAGAAGCATTAAAATAAAGCCTCTTCTATGCTATGTTCTGATGGTGTATTTCCCCTGATGAAGAATAAGGTTGCAAGAGCCAGCACTAGCTACAAGGAATTGGTTTTTCTTGCCATTGTAATTTGCCTCTGGTCTTATCCTCTACAAAGCTATAGTAAAGTCAATTTTATCATCATTGTAAGCAGGCAGTGAATGGTCTTATCCTCTTCAAAGCCATAGTGAAGGCAATTTTATCATCATTTGGTGTTGTCATCATTATTTGGTTGTAGTGTACATTCAAACACCTTCGTGAATTATAGCTTTAAAAAGAAAACCCCAGAGACCGCCAGACCTGCAGGGCTGAAATTTGAAGGCTACAAATGCAACCCACTTTCAAAACTAGGGTTTACGGAGCATGAGGTTGCAACCGGTCCTCCAAAGGATCATTCTTGACACACAGAATGGCTTTCTCCAAGGATGGAGTATTTTTTATTACATTTTTTCATTTTGGGAAGCTGTTGAGTGGACTAAAGCTAGCCACCAACCCCTTGCTATCCTTTTGTTGGATTTTGAAAAAGCATACGATAGAGTGGATGGGGTTTTTTTGGAAGGCACAATGACATGGGATTCTCCTAGGATTGGATCAAAGGGGTTGCTTGCCTTTATAGTGAGGCCCATAGCACGGTTTTGGCTTGTTGGGTGCTTTCAGATTTCTCGCTCGGTGCGGCAGGGTCGTCCCCTTGCTCCCCTACTTTTTCTCATTATGGCAGAGGCCATGAGTACATTTCTTCGGGCCACCCCTGGTGTCATGGGTCTCAGATTGCCTTTATGCATAATAGAGGATGAGCTTATGGATTTAGAGTTAGTGGATGACATTGTGATGTTTTTGGAGGCTTCACATGCTCGTCTTTGTGCTTTTCGGACAGCCTTGGATATGTTTTGTTTGGTTGTAAGTGACTCCTCAATTGGGGCTTAGATGTTGGGTCTACTTGGATTGAGAGAGGATGTACTGCTAGAGGGTTTGGCTGTCAGGTTGGTATTGACATTTCCCTAGCACAACAGTTTGCACTTGTAGTCATGAGCAGTAAGAGCAAACTTCAACATTGGAGCAACAAGAAGCTTGATCTAGTGTCCAAGAGCGTTGGTGGTTAACCAAGTGCTGTTGGCTAGGTTTGGTTCATCACCTCATGTTGGGTTTTTCATAGAGGATACATTGGCCAACTTCGCCACCTCATTACGAACTTTTTGTGGTTAAGGTTGCATGGCACTGCATGCACCCGGGCTAGAGTTGCTTAGGAAATCATTATCACACCTAAGCATGAGGGGATATTGAATAACATTGACACAGAGGTGCAGTGTAAGGCGTTGCTTTGCAAGTTGATTGTTCGAGGATTTCTTCTTGGCATTGAGCCTTGGAAGGACTTTCTCATGCAACAGGTTATGAGATGCACTCCATTTAGGGGTGGCGATTGGCTCTACAGCTCACGATTCTTCTTTGAGGTAGATCACTGCCCCCTCTCCTCTGTGGTTAGGTCCTTCTTCGGGCTTGGGAGTCCATGAGAAGTCTTCTAGTTCATATACCTCCTCGGTCAGTGGAGGAGGCTTACAGACAACCCATTTTGTGGAATGATTTGATCGTGGATGAACATGGTAGATCTCTTGGAGTTGCCACACATATCCGTTGGGTTGCTTGGGAGATGTTTTTTCCTTTTGTCTTGGAGTGGAAGAGGTTTAAGAGCCTCATGGAGAATCAGAGGGTTGGCCTTCCTCAGCACTTGAGGGGAGCTAGTCGGAGGATTATGCAAATTGTTGCACAACCATACCCAACCATAAGGTTACAAGGGCTTTTTTGGATGGATCTTCTCACTTGTGGTTTGGGGTTTTTTTCAAGGGCTGGGGTTTCTCTGCAGATTATGGGTCAAGGAAGGGTGAGGTACCATTATTTTTTTTGTTCATGATGGGTGGCAATTAGAGAAATGTGTGGTGTAGGATATGCTTGAGGGCTCGGTGGTTTGGCCAATGAGAGTCGTTGTCAGAGTAGGGAAGCACGTTTATATTGACCCCTCCCCTCGAGATGATCACAATTGCTTCTTGCCTTCAGTTGTTTGGTGGTGCCTTATCAGATAGTTGCCTTGGAATCCTGCTGAGTGGGAATGGATGGATGCCACCAATCCAATGAGAAGTTTGCCTTTCTATAGCTACAATGTGAGGAATGCCAGGTAGCTTGTCTTGGGACAGATTCAGAGAGTCCCTACCTTGAGACCTCATTGGGAGTCCTATGGTATTACCTCTGACATTTAGAGGAGTTTTTGGCAGAGGTTGTGGCACTCTTACACGAAGGCACAAATTTTCTCATTCTTTTTGGATTTCACTACATGGTGGACTAGCCACCAACCAGTGGACATTGGTTGTTGGTGTTAGCCCAACTTGAGTGAGATGTGCAGTAGCTTCAGAGACAATTTATCATTGCCTATGGGAATGCAAGGAAGCACAGAGGATTTGGACCGTGATAGCACACCTATTTGGCAGGATTAGTAAGGACGTCTATATATCTTTTGGTGATATCATTTGGTTGACTCAGTCACGCTCCCAACTTAGGTATGAAGGGAACAAGAGTCACGTCATTTTGATCAGGTAAGAAGTTACTCAACGGGGTTGTCTTCAGGATTTGCTAGATTCAGGATACGCCCCGTCGGCACATAGATTGGATAGTGCATGGGAGATTATTGCTAGTATTATAGCTTGGCACATCTGGAAGGCTAGATGCATTGAGGCCATAGAGGGCACTCTTGTCTTGGACACACAGTGCCTTTGCAAGATTTGGAGTCTTATCATCCATACCCTTATGGCAACTTGTGTCAGAATCCAAGGATCTTCGAGGGCCGCAGAGAGAAAGCACGGCCAGTTTATGAGAGTGGGATCATGGTCTATTCTTCATTTCCACACAAGACACCCTTATGAGAGTGGGATCATGGTCTATTCTTCATTTCCACACAAGACACCCGATTGGTAGTTTAGTTTGAAATCTCCCTTTTGTACTTAATAGAAGTCTCTTCTCTAGGAAAAAAAAACTAGGGCGTAAAAAAAAGGCCAACCAAAGTAGAATTTATTGAGTAATGGGTTTCATTTGAAGGCCAAGGTAACTTGTAGGCCTTTAATTTTGAAGTCCAAGGCAGGGTTGCAAATTTTAGCCTTGCGCATGAGCCAGTGGCCTCTTTGGTGTTTTTGGAAAAGGCATTTCTGAAGCACAAGGTTTTGCAAATGACGTGACTTTGCGAGGCTCGGGTATAGATAGCGTAATGGTGGGTCAGGTCACGTGCTGTGGTGGATAGAGTCACATGTCACCTGGTCTTCCTATTTTTCCTTGAGCCAACATCCAAACCGTTGGATTTTCTTTAAAAAGAATTTGACAGTTGTGCTTTTTCTACCTTTTTTTTTCTTGTTTTTTATTTATTTTTTGTGCGCGTGCGCGTTTTCTTGGTTTTGTAGTAATAGTTAGTAGTAGCTTGCCATAACTTGTGGTAGCATACTCGTTCCCTTCTCCCGCATGCCTAATGGCATGTGGTTAGTCAATTTGGTCTCTAAAATGAGCCTTGCATGTCCTTCTCCCACATGCCTTATGGCATGTGGTTAGTCAATTCGGTCTCTAAAATGACCCTTGCAATAGCAAAAAAAACCTTGTAGCACGCATGAATTTTGATGGCTGTCAAAATTGGAGATTTTGGATCTAAAAATAATCTAATATCTTAAATTTTATAAGCTATTTCAAATTGAGAAAATAAAATCTATAGGTAGAAACAAAAGCATACTTAGGCTTTCTTTGAACAATGCTCTATTCCATTTCTTGTTTCAACACTTTAATCATAAGAAAATAAAGCATGAAGGGAAGAAAATAAAAACCCACAATTCTTCTATTGTTTGAGATGGTCCAACCAATGAGTACACCATATTGGCATGCAATGCTTGACATTACTTCTTTGATTTTTTTAAAAATAGGTTAGAAACTTTGATTTTAATTAGGTTATGTTTTAGCATACTCGAGATATTTCAAGATAAGGTTAAAGGAGTTCAATGAGCACATGAAAGCGTTCTAACATATTGCAAAACATGGAATATTGGTAGTGCAAGGAACCTAATTTGGTGATGTTGAGAATTAGTGAAGGAACAAATGTTGTTCCTATGCATGCACAAATGGTGAATCAACATCTAGATCATAATTGTGAACCTTGAATCTCCTTGTTTTCCACTAATGTGAGGTAAAGCCAACTATTCAATAATGCAGTGCAGTTCAAGTTTATTTTATTAAAGTTTAATTTTACTTTTGCTTGTTGTATAGGTGGTTGGTAAGCTTTGTATTCATTCAAATTGATTCCTTCATCTCACAATACATTTAGCCAAAATGTGGAAATAGCCATTATGTGGGAGAAATCTAGAGGCATTATGTGTAGATTGCACAACATAAGCAACTTTGGTGAAATTCACCCAAAATGTGGAAATGCCCATTATGTGAGAGGCATCTAGTGGCATTATGTGTAGATTGCACAACATAAGTAACTTTGGTGAGAGTTGCAAAAATAAAGGCAAAAATTTACGATGGAAAATGGAGGTAAAAGCCACTGTGATAGTTCAAGAGGAAGTTTTGGACACATTCCTTGGAATGAAAGATTTAAAGAAATCATTTTATTCTTTTAAACACATGGGCATGTTCACTATCCACAAGAATAAGCTTATTCTTGCTTAGCTTGGATTTCTAGACTATGCAATTAAGATCAAGTGATTTTTTTTCTACTCCTATTAATGTATATGGTTTCCCTTTATTTCTATCTTGCTTGATACTATAGGTGTAGTACATGGAGATTTAGTTCAAAGGATTTTTCGCATTTTTATGATATTCATGTATATTGGAGAGGTTGTTACAAAAGGAAGGGTTTTTATGCATTAGCTTTCTATGCTTATAAATTGAGAACAAAATTACAAGTGAATTTATTTTATTTTTTGGGTTTGAAATTCTAGGTGGTAGCACTAAAATTATTTGGAGATTTCACTTTAATTTCATTGAAGAATTTGTTTTAAAGAAGGAAAATTATGTATCATCTTGTTATTTATATGATTAGATATACTAGTGTGTTGCAAGACTAGCTCATTTGGTCCGACTTCCTCCACATGGAATGTTGATTATAATTTTATTTTTTATTTTATGAGTTTGAAATAAATGCTAATCAAACATGTTTGATTGGTATTTTCTTTAAAATTTTGCAAGAATTGTGTTTTAAGTGACTAGATGATATTTAAAAATAATAAACTAATTTCTATTTCACTTGTGCTATATTAATTGTAAAGTAGAATGCTATTACATTAGTAAGCAAGCGTAACCATAAATTTGTAGCTAACCTCGTTGATAAGTCTAGAGGTTAAAGTTTCTATAACCCTAAAAATTTGAAAATACAGAGATAGGATAATCAATACTACTTGCATTTTTTGTAAAGAGAGAAAAAAACCCACAACCTTATAAAACCACCAATGGTAATAAAACAAATATTGATAATCTTTTTTAAACATATTAGATGAAAGAGATATTTAATTTAAAGAAATTATTGGTAGCTTCTTGCATATATCACAAAAGATTCATCATAGCATGCTTAATGATATAACGAAGATATTTTTAGAAATTATTTAGTAATTACTCTTATGAAGATAGATTCTTATTTAGTAATTACTCTTATTTTAGTAATTATTAGTAATTACTCTTATGATTATCTATTCTTATTAATGAAAATATGTTACTTAAATTTAACTAAATCAAGCTTCAAATGTAAATTTTGTTAGTATTGAAATAGATGATTCAAAATCAATATTAAAGAAATAAGAAAAAATAGGTGATTCAAAATCAATATTAAAGAAATAATCACCACATTTACAATACAATGTGGTACTTTATATATTATTAAATAGTATTATATATAATGAGCATATATCTAATAAAAATAAAAAGAAAAGTGAAGTTTAATGAAATGGAAATGTGTTGCTGGAGAAAATAAAAACTATTGTCTTCTTAATGTAGAAAAAAGTCAACAAATTAATTCAACAAAATTTTCTATTTTAGTATCTTTAAGTAAATCTACGAATGAACTAGAAAGAAGAATAATACAAAAATAGGTTCTTTATTAGTAGAAGATAATAATATATATCACATGTAAAATCCACAAAATAAATAAGGAGGATGCATCTTGTTCATCTATAATTTATGAAAAATTTGAAAGAGAAGCAATTAAAGGTCAAAAGAACGTAGGACTTCGCAAAAAAGAAAAATGTTTGCTCTTATAAATGGAGTTAATGAACAAGAGAAAATACTTGAGAAATGTTAGGGTATGGTGGAAAAATGCTCAAAATTGCTTAATGACTTGCGAGATGTAATTTGTTTATTTCAAAAAAAATAGTACAAAATTTTGCTTATATAGTAAGGCTTAATAGCGAGACTTTTAGTTAGAAAATATTTCAGAGAAAAATAGCAGGTTGGATGTAAGATATCTCACCTACCTATCATCCATGGATAGGGGATTATCCCACTTCGTAAGATCTATCTGAATCTATTACGAGGGTCGTCTCATCGGTGCCATTCTTGGACGTCTCGATTTACAAGAGGTCTCACGAGATTGGGAATCCTATGTAAATAACTAACTTAAATGTTAGGGGCTAACTTTTAGTTCTATGCCTGTTTATAAGGAAACACCTCACTAATCAGGTCCACTTGACCACCCACTTCCCAACAACGACACAAATCGATGATACCCCATACGAGGTTTTTCTAAGTTACTAACCACAATGTTTGCACTTGTGTAAGGTACGATATGATTCATTGATTAAACCTTATGAACTAGATCCTTTATCCCTTCATATGAATACATTCTTTTTAACAAGACTTGAAAATACATATAAAGAAAGATTCCTCATGAAAACATTCAAGAATATTACATCATCAATATTTCGGCACATGGAGTTACGATACAATCTAGAGTCGCAAACCGTCGTGGTGAAAAGACACTTCTCCTAGCAAAAGAGAGTGTCCTCCAATCACCTTCTACTACAAAAGGACCTTTCTAGCTCGGGTTTACAACTACTAGAAGGAACCCTCGCATTGCCTTGGGATGGGTTAACCCACATAGACAGTTGCCCCAACTCTATTAAAATTCTGAGAGTTGGTTGCCCTGGGTGGGGACTACCCTCTAGTTAATGGTTTCCCCAAGAGAAACTTATCTCTTGGTTAATTAATTAATTAATTAATTAAAACATATTACCATCATCGTCACAATCTTCCATTCCCATTCCCATTCCCATTTGGTAGCCGATGTAACAAAAGTAAATATACCCATATAAGAAAAATAAATATACCCATATGAAAAAATTGTTCCTATCTTTCTCTATTTATTGGAATTAAATTTGTGTGACAAGATTCATTGGATAGTGCTTCCTATCTTTCTCTATTTATTGGAATTAAATTAAAGAGAGAGAGAGAGAGAGAGAGAGAGAGAGAGAGAGAGAGAGAGAGAGAGAGAGAGAGAGAGAGAGAGAGAGAGAGAGAGAGAGAGAGAGAGAGAGAATGTAGGGTCTCGAGTGAGAGAGGAATGTGAGAGAAAGTGTGGGTGCAAGGGATTATCCCCCTGTTCGTGAGAGGAGGGGAAGCACCCTTATTATATAGAGTGAATGGAGGGGATAGTTAGTGTGTGTCAGGGTGTATGAGCAGCCCTACTGGGATGTGCAAGACATGCCGAGAGAGGAGGAGCAGAACAAAGGGTTGAGGTGTGTTGAGTAACCATGAATTTCAGGGTAACAACATTCACCTAAACTATATTAATCACATCTTACACAAGGATTACGAGCATGAAAAACTTTCCAAGCTCCATCTAGTACACCCACTTACAAGTATTTTTGAGTCTTCCCCCTTAGAGAAATGGAGATGTCCTCCTCTCGAGAATGGAGAATAGGTGGGAAAAATCTTGATGCAATTTGCTTTTATCTTCCTCCCAACAAGTAGCATCTTCTATTTCCATTAAACTAGGTGTTCTCTGATGATGACCGTGTTTCTTAGGATTCTCTCTCTAGAACTAAATATCCTCGCTGTTTTAATTTCTAAAGTACCTTGAGAGGGCATTACAATTTTCTCATCATTCAAGATATGATCAAGTCCCTTGAGAGGGCATTACAATTTTCTCATCATTCAAGATATGATCGAAGCTAGCTACATAGGTCTTCAAAAGGTTTACATGAAATACATTATAGATTTTTAGATGAGGGGGTGCCAGCAGTAGCTCATAAGTTTGGTCAATCGATTCTCCTAGTGATAACATAAGGTCCACGGTTAATGAGGACTTAACTTTTGGTACTTCCCCAAGCATATAGAGCTTCTCTTGGGACGTACCCTTAGAAAGACCATATCTCCTTCCTGGAAGATTCGCTCACTTCTCTTAGCATCAGCGCAGTGTTTTTGTCTATCTCGAGCAACCTTAATCTCTTTCTGGATGGTTTTCATTTGATGCTCCATATCATCTAGAATTTGCTTAGATGCTTCAATTTTGTTCATTGGGTCAGACTAATTTAGAGGTGTTATACAATCTTGACCATATAGAGCTTTGAATGGGGACATACCTATACTTCTCTGATAAGCTGAGTTGTAGGTAAATTCTACCAATGATAGGTATTGCAACCATAGCTTCGGTTCACGACTGCAATAAGCCTCGAGGATGTCTTCAATGACTTGATTCACTCTTTATGCTCGTTCATCATATTTTAGGTGATAGGCTGTACTAAAGTTTAATCGAGTTCTAATTCCCTCAAAAAGAGCCATCTAAAATTGGGAAGTAAACTTTTTATCTCTCTCACTAACAAGTGTTTTAGGCAATCCATGCAAACTGAATATGTATTTGACAAAGATTTTGGTAATGTCTGTTTCTTTGAAAAGTTTCTTGATGGGGATTAAGTGAGCTACTTTGGTGAACCTGTCTACCACTACCATAATAGAGGGTCATAACCTCCCTGGATTCAAGGAAGACTAGTGACAAAATCTGAACTAATATATTCCCATTTTATTTGAGGGATATCAAGTGGGCGCAATTTATGTGGCATTTTTATTCTTTGAGCTTTTTTCCTTTGACAAGATAAGCATTGAGTAACATACCTGAGTACATCGTTTCTTAGTCCTAGCTAGAAAAAACTCCTTTGCATAGCATTCAACATCTTTACATACCCTCAATGTCCCAGTGGATGGTGCATCATGAGCTTCATGTAGAATTTGATGCTTTAGTTTCTTGACATTCGGTATACATATCCTTAATAATTAGCCATCATTGAGTGTAATCTTTGATTATCCTCCTTTCCTACTTGAAATGAGTTGCTTGGCCCATTAACTGTGTAATGTGCCCAAAGTACTCATTTGAAGTTAGCTTATCCTTCACTTCTGAGTAAAGGGTCTCCTAGCATAGAGATTACACCCACAAAATATTTCTTGCAATCCACTTGAGGCTCTTATGATTTGTGTAAGCATAAATTTTCTGCCTAACAAGTAGTGTCTCCACAGTTTAAGAGCATGGATTACAGCCAAAAGTTCAAGGTCATGAGTGGCATAGTTCCCTTCATAATCCTTAAGTTTCCTTGAAGTATAAGCTATTGGCTTTCCTTCTTGTAAGAGTGCTCTACCGATAGCCAATCCACTAGCATCGTGGTGACTACCTCAAGCCCTGCATCGTCAAAATTTGGTAGCTGGAGAATGGGTGCACTTGTAAGAGACACCTTAATCTTGTCAAAGCTCTGTTGTTGTCTTTCACTCAAAACTACCTTTGCATTCTTCTTAAGTAGCTCTGTCAACAGTGTGGCTATCTTTGCATAATCCTGAATAAAGATGCAGTACCACCTTGTGATACCGAGGAATCCTTGAATTTCCCTAATATTTCGAGGCTATGGTCAATCTACTATATCTTGTACTTTTTCTCGATCTACTGTATTCAATTTTGTCTATAGGTGCACTTACTCTTCTTGGCAAAGAGTTGATGATCCCTTAGGATTTGCAGAACTTCCCTAACCTGGTTTTCATGCTCCTTGTCATCTTTTGAGTAGATTAGAATATCATCAAAGAAGACTAAGACCGGGTTGTCAAGCTGTTTCTTGAATATATCATGCATTAGCCTATTGAGAGTAGACGTGGTAGCATTGGTTAATCCAAATGGCTTGAATTTTTCAAGTTGGGGAGGATGTAAGATCCCTCCCTATAATCAATCTTTGTGAAGACTTTGGCTCCGTGAAGCCGGTCAAGAAGTTCATCAACCTAGGAATAGGATATTTTTTCTTCAATGTGAGTTGATTCAAACCTCTATAGTCAATACACAACCTTAGGATCCCATCTTTCTTCTTCTGGAATAAGACTGGAGTTCCCCGTGACACACTTGGCCTGACAAACCCTTGCTCCAACATTTGTCCGAGTTGTTCCTTGAGTTCAATGCACTCACAGGAGCTAACATTTTATATGCCCGTTTGGCCATTGGTTGTTCTCCTTGAATAAGCTCAATCTCGTGGTCGATTTCCCTAAGCGGTGGCATTTGAGTGAGCTCCTTGGGGAAGAGGTCTTCGTATTCCTGTAACCAATCTATATCCTTCTTTGTAGCTTCCTCATAAATCTTGTTGAGTCCTCTACAACAAACACCCTTTGATTTTTCCTAAGACCCTTTTGCAATTTGTTTGCCTTCACTTAATTGTAAGTTAGGCCTACAAGTTCTCCCTGCTATGAGACCACTACTCGATTCTCAAAATTCTTGAATGAAATCTTCCAAGTTTTTGCAATGGATGTTGGCGTTATTTGATTTTAGCCAATCCATGCCCAAACTACCATCATAGACCCCCTAATGGCATCACATGAAAGTAACACTAGGTTGGTTTCCCATCTTTCTCAAATTCTACATTTACTACCACATGCTGGGAGACTACCTCTTTACCACTAGCCAACTCAATAAAACAAATATTGACAATCTTTTCAAACAAATTAGATGAAAGAGATATTTAATTTAAAGAAATTATTGGTAGCTTCTTGCAGATATCACAAAAGATTCATCATTTAGTAATGAAAATATGTTAAATCAAACTTCCAATATAAATTTTGTTAATATTGAAATAGGTGATTCAAAATCAATATTAAAGAAATAATCACCACATTTATAATACAATATGGTATTTTATATATTATTAAATAGAATTATATATAATGAGTATATATCTAATAAAAATAAAAATAAAATTGAAGTTTAATGAAATGGAAATGTGTTGTTGGAGAAAATAAAAACTGTTATATCTTCTTAATGTAGAAAAAAGTCAACAAATTGATTCAACAAATTTTTTTATTTTAGTATCATTTAGTAAATCTACAAATGAACTAGAAAGAAGAATAATACAAAATATGTTCTTTATTAGTAGAAGATAATAATATATATCATATGAAAATAAATAAGGAGGATGCATCTTGTTCATCTATTATTTATGAAAAATTTAAAAGAGAAGCAATTAAAGTTAAAAAGAATGTAGGACTTCCCCTTGATTTTCAAAAAAGACAAATGTTTGCTCTTATAAATGGAGTTAATGAACAAGAGAAAATACTTGAGAAATGTTAAGGTATGGAAAGTGCTCAAAATTGCTTAATGACTTGCAAGATGTAATTCGTTCATTTTTCCATATACTTTTAATTAAAAAATAGCAGTACAAAATTTTGCTTATATAGTAAGGTGGCTTAATAGTGGTACTTTTAGTTAGAAAATATTTCGGAGAAAACCATCAGGTTGGGTGTAAGATACCTTACCTACCTATCATCCATGGATAGGGGATTATCCCATGTGCATCTAAAAATCCTTAATGTATTTCATGTAAGCCTTTTGAAGGCCTATGTAGCTGGCTCTGATCATATCTTGAATGATGAGAAAATTATAATGCCTTCTCAAAGGACTTTAGAAATTCAAACAGAGAGGATACTTGAAAATCCTTAGAAACAAGGTCATCAAAGAACACCTAATTCAATGGAAAGACTTCCCAGTAGAAGATGCTACTTGTTGAGAATATAAAAGAAAATTGTATAAAATTTTTTCCCATCTATTCTCGAGATAAGGATATCTCGATTTCTCCAAGGGGGGAAGGATGTAAAATGCTTGTGAGTGGGTGTACTAGATCGAGCTTAGAAAGTTTTTCATGCTCGTAATCCTTGTGTAAGTAGTGATTAATAGTCTAAGTGAATGTTGTTACCCTAAAATTCTTGGTTACTAAACACACCTCAATCCTAGGCAAGCCATATTTGATCATCACTTGGTGGCTCTAGGAAATAAAGGTATCTAGGATAATGTAAGAGGATCATATGAGCATGGAAAACATCTGGCATAGCCGGAGCTTGCAAAGTAGCCATATGGTGTGAAGAAGGAAGAAGGGGAGGGGGTCTAGTGGTGGCCTCTACTCTTGTGATTGCCAACAAAGGGGAAACGGGCAATCAATCCCAAGGCGGTAGTGGACCAACTATTTTTCCCATAGCTATAGTTACCGGGCCTTCTCCTCACCGCACAAGTGCCCAAACTTAAATCAGATATCAATGAACTTTGGTTAGGAAGGATTGTTTGGGCCTTCTCCTCCTCACCACAGAAGTGCCCAAACTTAAATCAAATATCAATGGAATTTGGTTAGGAAGGATTGTCTGATGCATCTGGTCACACAAATTTAATTCCAGTAAATAGAGAAAGATAGAATCAAATTTTTCATATGAGTATATTTATTTTTCTTATATGGGTATATTTATTTTGTTACATGGGCTACCGAATGGAAATTGAAATGGAAGATTGTGACGATTATGGTAATGTTTTAACTAATAAATAAATAAATTAGCCAAGAGATAAGTTTCTCTTGGGGCAGCCATTCCGATTTGGGGTAAGTAGGCACTCCCCACCTAGGGCAACCAACACTCAGAATTTTAATAGAGTTGGGCCAACTACCTACGTGGGTTCCTTCTAGTAGTTGCAAACTTGAGCTAGAAAGGTCCTTTTGTAGTAGAAGTTGACTGAGGGGACACTTACCTTTGCTAGGAGAAGTGACTTTTTACCATGACGGTTGTAACTCTAGATTGTATTGTAACTTGGTGTATCGAGATATCGATGATGTAATATTCTTGAATGTTTTAATGAGGAATCTTTCTTTATATGAATTTTCAAGTCTTGTTGAAAAGAATGTATTCATTAAGGGGTAAAGGAAGCAGTTTATAAGGATTAATCAATGAATCATGTCGTACCTTGCACAAGTGCAAACATTGTGGTTAGTAACTTAGGAAAAACCTCGTAGGTTATCGATTTGTGTCATTGGGAAGTGGATGGTCGGGTGGACCCAATTAGTCGGGTGTTTATTATAAATGACATAAAACTGAAAGTTAGCCCCTAACATTTAAGGTAGCTATTTAGGTAGGATTCCCAATCTCATGAGATTTCTCGTAAATCAAGATCTCTAGGAGAGGCACCGATCACGAAAGATTGGGATAGAACTTTCAGAGGGTAGCAGTAGCTCATAAGCTTGGTTATTGATTCTATTGGTGATAACATAAGGTCCACAGTAATGAGGAATTAACTTCTTGTACTCCCCCAAGGATATAGAGCTTCTCTTGGGATGTAATCTTAGAAAGAACATATCTCCTTCCTGGAAGATTCACTCACTTCTTTTAGCATCAACATAGTGCTTTTGTCTGTCCTAAGCAGGCTTAATGCTTCTCATTTGATGCTTAATGGGTTTCATTTGATGCTCCATATCATCTAACATTTTCTTAGATGCTTCAACTCTATTCTTTGGTAGACCAATTTAAAGGTGTTATACAATCTTGACTATATAGAGCTTTGAATGGGGACATACCTATACTTCTCTGATAAACTGAGTTGTAGGAAAATTCTACCAATGCTAGGTATTGCTACCATAGCTTCGGTTCACAACTGCAGTAAGCCTTGAGGATGTCTTCACAAGGACTTGATTCACCCTTTTTGTTTGTTCTTCAGATTTATAGGCTATACTAAAGCCATCTAAAAGAGCCATCTAAAATTGGGAAGTAAACTTTGTATCTCTCTCACTAACAATCATTTTAGCCTCAATCCATGCAATTTGAATATGTCTTTGAGAAAGATTCTCGTCGCAATGTCTGTTTCTTTGAAAGTTTTCTTGAATGGGATTGAGATATTTTGGTGAACTTGCCTACCACTACCATGATAGAGTCATAACCTCCTTGGATTGAAGGAAGACTAGTGACAAAATTCATAATAATATATTCCCATTTTATTTGAGGGATATCAAGTGGGTGCAATTCACCAGGCATTTTTAAAATTTTTCAGCTTTATTCCTTTGAGCAGGATAAGCAATAAGTAACATACATGAGTACATCATTTTTTAGTCCTAGCTGGAAAAAACTTTTTTGCACAGCATTCAACATCTTTACATACCCTCCTTTCCCTCTTAGAATGAGTCACTTGGGCATTCAACATCTTTACATACCCTCGATGTCTACTTGATGGTGCATCATGAGCTTCATGTAGAATTTGATGCTTTAATTTCTTGACACATTTGGTATACATATCCTTAATAAGCAGCCATCATTGAGAGTGTAATCTTTGATTATCTTCCTTTCCTACTTAGAATGAGTCACTTGGGCCATTAATTATGTAATGCGCCCAAAGTACTCATCTAAAGTTAGCTCATTCTTCACTTCTGAGTAAAGGGTCTCCTGGCATAGGGATTACAGACATAAAAGGTTTGCTATATCAAAGCATCTACGACTACGTTTTCCTTGCCCTGTCTATACTTGATCTCAAAATCAAATTCTGATTAGACTTCTATCCAACCTTTGTCTCATGTTGAGATCGAGTTGGGTGAAAATCCACTTGAGGCTCTTATGATCTGTAGTAAGCATAAATGTTTTGCCTAATAGTTAGTGTCTCCATAGTTTAAGAGCATGGATCATAGCCAAAAGTTTGAGGTCATAAGTGTGCATAGTTCTTCTCATAATCCCGAGTTTCCTTGAAGTGTAAGCTAATGGCTTTGCTTCTTGCAAAACAAGCGTACTCCACTGATAGCCAATCTACTAGCATTAGGGTGATTACGTCAAAACTTGCATCCAAATGGGTTGAATTTTTCAAGTTGGGGAGGATGTAAGATCCCTCCCTATAATCAATCTTTGTAAAGACTTCGGCTGAAGTCGGCGGACGAGAAGTTCATCAACCTAGGAATAGGATATTTTTTCTTCACTGACTGTGAGTTGATTCAAACCTCCATAGTCAATACACAACCTTAGGAGGATCCCGCCTTTCTTCTTCTGGAATAAGACTAGAGCTCCCCAAGGTGACACACTTGGTTTGACAAATCCTTGCTCCAACATTTGTCGGAGTTGTTCCTTGAGTTCAATGCACTCATGAACTGACATCTTATATGTCCGTTTGGCCATTGGTTGTTCTCCTTGAATAAGATCAATCTTGTGGTCGATTTCCCTAGGCAGAGGTCGATTTCCCTAGGCAGAGGCATCTGAGTGAGTTCCTCGGGGAAGAGGTCTTCGTATTCCCGTAACCAATTTGTAGCCTCCTCATCATCAACCTTGTTGAGTCCTACAACAAACACCCTTTGACTTTTTGTAAGGCCCTTTTGCAATTTGTTTGCCTTCACTAACTATTGTTAGGCCTACAAGTTCTCCTTGTTGTGAGACCACTACTCGATTCTCAAAATTCTTTAATGAAATCTTCCCAATTTTTGCAATGGATGTTGGTGTTATTTGATTTTAGCCAACCCATGCCCAAACTACCATCGTAGACACCTAATGGCATCACATAAAAGTAACATTGGGTTGGTTTCCCATCTAGCTCAAATTCTAGATTTCCTACCACACATGTTAGGAGACTACCTCTTTACCACTAGCCAACTTGATAATCATTTTTCTTCGATCGACTTTGCTTAAGGTTAAGCTGTCTGATGCATCTATGATAAAAAAGAATGTGTACTTCTAGAATCAATCAACAATTGAGAGTTGTTACCACGATGAGATGGTGGAGCCTAAATTATGGAGAATTGTCGATTTTCCAAGAGACACTTCTTGAGCTTAGATCATGGAAACCCCTCCTTGTCCACGTCCCCTTCCATGACTTCCACCTCCTAGGAGTATTGAGTTTCACCTCAATCTTGATTCATGAAAGCAGCTCTACCCCTAGGGAGTTTTGGTGAAGTTTGGAGTAGTTATCCTTGTAGGGTTACTAACTTTTAGCGGGTGAGGGCAGCAATCAGGATGATGAGATCAAGCTAATGGCAATTGTAGCATAAGACCATTTGTAAGAAATCTACGTTTTGAGGAAGATTTGGATTGTCGAGGAAGAAGAGGATGAGGGTTTGAATTGCTATTTTGAGTTTGTTGGATGCATACAGTCTAATCAATGATTCAGAGGGGGATTTAAACATTGAATGAATCTACTAACCATTTGATTTATTGACATGAGGGGAGCATACTCCTTCAACTTGACAAATTGAGAGTACTATGCATCCATCGTCAAACTCTCCTGAGTTAACAGTAGAATTCATTCATTTTCAAGGTTTCAAAATCTGGAGGTAAGTACCTCTCTTTTACTGCTCCTTTGATTTGATCCCAAGTGATAGTAGCCCTCTTGGTGGATATCTTTTTTTCTACAGCATTCCTTCCACCATAGTTTAGCATCTCTGGTCAGAGAGAAACGAGCCAACATGGATTGATTGGCCTGATTGGTCCTGAGACAGGAGAGAAGTAATCATTCATGGATTCAATCCATGCCTCAATGTCCTTAGCAACATCTTTCCCTACATTAGAGAAGGAAGAGGGTTGCATCTATTTGAGTAAGATTTTCCTCTCGGCCTCATCATTCTACGAAGGAGAAAAAATATATATAATTTAACGCTATACATATATATGTATATGTATGTAAGTATATATTTGAGCCAAAACTTTGAGAAGTGTAAAAGATAACATCTTTATTTATTACATCTTGAGAACAAGATTGCATGTTGATGTATTACACTTTCTTGGAGGTTGTTTATCCTATGAAAAATTTGGAAGGTTGTTGGTGGGTAAGATCTAAAGTATAAATTCTAGTTTGATCCGTGATTCCGGTAAATCTTGGATGGAATGTACCAATACAATGCATTCTATACTTAGGGATAAATTGGGTAATTTGGTCATAAATGTGCTGGGATGCCAAGCATATTTCTGTCCATCTACTTCCAAGGTTTCATCCACCATGAGAGTTTCAAAAAATAAGAAATATTTTAACACTCTAATTTTTCCTAAGATTTGAAGTATACATAGTTCAGGGTTTGGGTCTGCATTCGGAATGATACTTGCAAATATGCATTCACGACAAGTAGATGGGAATTGTAAAAATTTCATCCTAGTCGTTGTCGATAGTTGAATAATTCAAGGAGTAGCTTGCCCAAGCTCTTTGTTTGTTAATCGGTTTGATAGATAAATTATCGAAGGTCACCTTAACACCTCCTTGGTATGTTCATCAACACTAGTACAAGGCTATACCTGTTAATCGGTTTGATAGATAAATTATCGAAGGTCACCTTAACACCTCCTTGGTATGTTCATCAACACTAGTACAAGGCTATACCTGTTAATCAAAATATTAAGATCCCTTATTATCGCAAAACCCAACTTTGATACCACTTGTAAGATATCTCACCTACCTATCATAGGGAATATCCCACTTGGTAAGATATCTCACCTACCTATCATAGGGAATATCCCACTTGGTAAGCTCTATCCCAATATTTTGCAAGGGTTATCTCATCGATGCCACTCTTGGACGTCTTGATTTATGAGCAGTCTTGCGAGATTGGGAAGCCTACCTAAATAACTAACATTAATGTTAGGGGATAACTTTCAGTTTTATGTCTTTTTATAAGGAAACACCCGACTAATCGGGTCCACCCAACCCCTTGCTTCCTAGCGACATAAACCAATAACCTATGAGATTTTTCCTAAGTTACTAACCATAATGTTTGCACTTGTGCAAGGTATGACATGATTCTCATTAATCCTTATGAACAAGTTCCTTAATCCCGTAATGAATACATTCTTTTCAACAAGACTAATAGATATAAGAAAAGATTCCTCATTAAAACATTCAAGAATATTACATTATCAATATCTCAGTGCATCGAGTTACAATACAATCTAGAGTCGCAATTGTCGTGGTGAAAAGTCACTTCTCCTACTAGCAAAGGAGATTGTCCCCTCACTCACTTTCTATGACAAACGGACCTTTCTAGCTCAGGTTGCAACAACTACTAGAAGGATCCCTCGCCGTGCCTTGGGGTTGGTTAACCCATATAGGAGCAAACTCTGCTAAAATTTTGAGAGTTGGTTATTGTGGGTGGGGAGGAGTACCCAATTACCCCAAATCGATCACATCGAAATGGTTGCCCCAAGAAGAGAAACTTATCTCTTGGTTAATTAGAAAAAAGTTAAAACATATTACCATCATTGTCACAATCTTCCATTTCCACTTCCATTCGATAGCCAAAATAAATATGCCTACATAAGAAAAATAAATAGACCCATATAAAAAATTGATCCTATCTTTCTCTATTTATTGGAATTAAATTTGAGTGACTAGATGCATAAGACAATCCTTCCTAACCAAAGTCCATTGATATTTGATTTAAGTTTGAACACTTACATGGTGAGGAGGAGGCCCGATAACCATAGCTACAGGGAAAATAGCTGTCCATTATCGCATTGAGATTGATTACTAGTTGGTATTTACATTTTCGTTGTATTTTCGTTGCATGTGACTCCGCCTTGGTGACCACGGTTCATTGGCATGTGTTGGATGTCAAAATTGGAAAATTATGTGTTGGGCTATAGGCCAATGGTAGCACTCATGCCTCCAAAAGTGGAAGTGTTATAGATTTCCAATCTACCTTAATGGCATCTAATTTCACTACCAACTCGTACACAAGTTTTTAAATAAAAAATGACTTATGAAACCTCCACAACTAGAGCCATATCTACTGGTTGAGGATAGATCCAAAATTGAGCATGGATCCTCTTTGTCAGAAATTACAAGAGCAAGGGAGAGAGAGAGTATGGGTGGGAGAGAGAAAAGTATACGAGAGAGAGAGAGAGAGAGAGAGAGAGAGAGAGAGAGAGAGAGAGAGAGAGAGAGAGAGAGAGAGAGAGAGAGAGAGAGAGAGAGAGAGAGAGAGAGAGAGAGAGAGTGTGTGTCCCGAGCGAGAGTATGTCTACAAGGAGGACTGTCATCATCAGTGGAGGGTGCAGATCACTGGGCACCATGCTTCTTTTCTTTTTTTAAAAAATCTTTTCAATAATAAAATTTATGAGGCATTAAAATCAAGAGGTAAGGGGGGTTTCCACGGTGGGAGTGTGAAAGAGTTTATCTTCCTAACATTTGATCCTCTTCCCTCTTGCATTATCCTAGATAGCTTTATTCCCTAGAGCCACCAAAGTGGCCATCAAATATGGCTTGAGGTGTGTTCAGTAACCACGAATTTCGGGTAACAACATTCACCTAGACTATTAATCACAACTTACACAAGGATTATGAGCATGAAAAACTTTCCAAGCTCTATTTCAAACTCTAGTACACCCACTTACAAGTATTTCACATTGGGCCCTTGTAATAGGCTTACAAATAGCACAAAAAATAGTGAGGAATATTATGATGCTACTATGCTACTATATAGTGAGACTTCTTCTGGAGAGTGAAAATTAGATGTTCCTATTTTTATGATGCTATCTATATACACTCCTTTTATACTTCTTGATTTTAAAATTTTAAAAAATGATTTACAAACAAGTAAATAAAAGAAATAAATAGAATGATGCAAAAAAGATTTTTCTTTTCATATCATGGAAACACAACAATTTGAAAGAAAATGTCATGTTCATGGTATATCCTCCATGGGATCATCATCAGCATCTTGTGCTAGATCTTGAAATGCCATAATATCTATCTCCAGATCTATAGCTATATGTAGGACTATAGTAAATGTATGAGATCTTGGAGTTGATAAGTTATCATACAAATATCCTCCATATGGCATTGGGATTATCTCTTTTCAAAGTAGATTACTAGCCTCATTAAGGTCTTTGATGGCTTCATCTTGATTTTTTGTATTCAAACAATTGATGTTTTTTCCATTTGGCATGTCCTCTAATTCCTTGTCTTCTTACTTTTCTAAGCATGATATTGGGATTGAAAATAACCTAATACATACACATGACGTGAATACCATACACGTAAATTATTAAATATTTGAATTAAAAGGTGCTCTTGAAGTTATTACAATTTGTTTAGATATCGATGTAGTGTAATGATCCATCTCATGTACCTCCTCACATTGTTCTAGGAGAACAATGTGAGGAGAACAATTATTAAATATTTGAATTAAAAGGTGCTCTTGAAGTTATTACAATTTGTTTAGATATCGATGTAGTGTAATGATCCATCTCATGTACCTCCTCACATTGTTCTAGGAGAACAAATGTGTCACTTTGGTTTGTCCATATCTTTTACAAAAAAAGCTTCTTGCATCCTTTCTAACATTGACTTATTAGCACTAGTTTGGTAATAGGACATGAAAATGTTATGAGACATTTTTGTTTCCTTGTCAAAGAAGCAAATTCATAGAATTTTATTGACACATTGATTTTTTTTTTGTTTTTGTTTTTTTCATGCATCTCTTTTGTATCATGATCTTTACATGCTAAATAAAGCTTATATATTCTCTCAAGCACAATTAACTCCTCCATGATGCCCATTTCAAAATTGAATTTGAACTCGCTTGTCAATTGCAAAGAGGGACAAAAAGGATGTTGTGACCATGATGTATGTTTTTTTTCCCCTATGACAACAATTTTTCCATGATTTCTTGGTGACGGATTAAGGATAGTCAAGGAAATTTTTGAGTAAATTGTTTTTGTATAGAATGAAAATTCTTCCCAAATGGTATCGATTTTGAGTTCTCAATATAGCAAACTCTATTGAATATGATTAACCATGATGTGTATAATTGTTTTTCCCTGTTTTCTCATAATGTTATGATAGTGTGGATTGAGAATGGATAAGAAATTTATCAAATAAGTTCCAAAACTAATGTTTAGAGACCTTTGCTGATAGGATCTTAGTACAAGGAGAAATCTCTCACTACAAGTACCTTTCAAATTAGAATTGAACGATAGGAGAAAATAAATCAACCGTAGAAAAAGAATATAAAGCACATAAAAGCATGAAGAAAATAATATAAGACAAAGCACTGGGTGCAATCTCTCCCCCTTTGTGCCCCCAACTTGAGTGGCTCCCACACACGTAGGTATTTTTGATACTTCTTCCAACTAAGGAGCCATAAATAGCTTTCCTTACAAAATTGGGTTTGTCTTTTATAGAAATAACCATAAGTCTTATACTATAAATAATTGTACTCACATGTCTACAAAATATAACATACCCTAACTATATAAAGTGGTTGGCGTACATAATAACAAAATGTCAGTACTACGTGGACAAATAAATGAAGTAACTTTGCATGATGCCGCAGACAAAACAATAAATATGCGCTATGCATAACCTTGCACCCATATGGCATCCTAGTTGGCTCTATCATAGTCCTTATCATATATTTATCAATAATGCTAAACAACCATGTTAGTTACATACAATCAATTGGACTCCTCACAATCAATCCCAACATGATAGCATATGATGGGCATAAACATAAACACTAATAACACTAGCTCGTTATATAACACGGAATCATCCCCAATAGCAATAACACTAGCATGGCCCCAAACATGCATACACTAATAACACTAACCTATTTTAGTATTTAATATGGAATCACCCATGATACTAACTGATAGCACAGTGTAACGGTATTTCAAGTGCCCCCAATCTATCTCATAGAAGGATCTAGCTAGGCAATTGTCCTCAATTACGTGTTTGCTTATATGAGCATGATGAGGTCTAGACGAGTGCCGAGGTTGGTTTTGTTTGTATTTTATTTGATGGATAAAGGTGGTAAGAGACAAGCCTTGAAAAAGATGATAGTGTCTACTCCCCGAGACGAAGAATTGGGTATAAAAAGGACCCTCCACCAAGCCAAGCTTTTGTGGTGGGTGGAGGTACCTTGGAGGATACTGATGAAACCCTAGCTATATGAGAGGGTGCATACTACTCATGTTGATGAGTTGGTTGATGTTTTGGGGACGTGTGTGCCAAGAGAATGTTAGGAAAAGTGAGGATGTGGATAGTGGGAATCTAAAAGTGCAAGTTGTGGGGTTCGATTAGTGTCCTCAAGTTCCTTTGTGCAGATCAATCACCTATGCCTGAGTAAGAGGGTTGAGGAGTGATATATCAGCTCTCGAGTCATTGTTTTATAGTTTAAAAATAAAAATATTAGCTTTATGGCTAACACTAACACCCAAATACTATTACATTTTGCTTGAAATTAGGTTGAATATAATGCCAAATTGAAGAGGATCATTTAAAAAGTGTGAGGTGCCCATCAAAGAAAGAGGTGTTGTTGAAAGGCAAGCTAAAGATCAGATCCAAAGAAGAATATCGAATCATACAGGAAAGGTAGTCTATGTTGTACCTGATATTGACTAGTATGGCAATATTGTTATGAGTAGTAATTTGTAAGGTACTCGTTATGGTCTATATTGATCCTCAGCTTGGAGATGTTTGCAAGAAAAGATTGTTTGTATTGCACTATGATGACAAAGACTCTGTAGTGACTCTTGAAAAGTTGAAGTGCATTGTCTTGTCACCTCTTGAAATAGGAAGGAGGGTCTTTCCACTTTCTTTACTAGAGAGTAATCCTATGCTGTGGAACATGTATCTCATGCCCAAGCAAGATGTGGAATACCGAGGGTGAGCTTCTTTCATAGTCTCCTATTGATGAGGTAAATAGACCTTCTAAATTTCACATATGACTTTCAAACAATTTGATAACATATTCTTCTGATAATGTGTATATGCTATTCATAACTACTTATCTTTGTTAGTTGGTTTAATTGACTCTAATACAAGAGATTATGAATTATGCTTTTAATTTTCATTGTATGTTTTTTGTTGTGATAAAGATGGTTAGCAAGGCAAGTGTTCTTGCATAAGATTAAGAGAAATGCCATTGCCTCTTTGGAAAACATGTGGGGTGCTTTCAAGGAAATTTCTCACTCTCGTATTATTTAGATGACATTAAACTGGAGGGAAGAAAGCACATGTTTGCTACTTTGAGAATGAAGGATACCAAACTTAAGAGTCAGATAATGTTGTGCAAGAAGCAGCAGTGAGTGGGAAGCCAAACATTGAATACAAGCTGCAAGTCGAGCTATATAGGCACACTGCAATGTCAACACAGAGATTTGAGATATTGATGAGTACTACTATGAAATATGGCTCTAATATACATAAATGAATGTGGTTGATTTGTCTTGAGTTGTATTTTTGTTGATGGAAGGTAACTCTCTCACTTGTTGAAAGAAAAAAAGATTTTGGAGATGCCAACGTATCCTAAGAGCATGCATGGTCTCTCCCAATGGGAGTTGGCCAATTACCCTTGGTGGATAGACTTTACTCTAGGACAGGTTCTTACAAGGGAGAGGGACATGTACATGTTACATGCTACAAAGAAAAGAGCCTCGGTAGAAAATCAAGAGAAGATGAACAACAAAAGGGGGGAAGGAGCCAACAAAGAAAGATATGATAGAAGGTATTGTGTGCATACCATATAATAAACCTAGGTAGTTACTTAGATTTATGTTGCATATACTAAATGTGGTGAAGAATGTTGCATTTATTTGTTATGTATAGAAATTGAGGATGAGGATGACTTGACAACACCCCTTGCACATTAACCCATAACATCAGTACAGGTGCTACTAAAGAGATCCATGGGAAATGTGATGGTATGTGTTTTCAAACGAAGTTGTGTATTACTAGCCTCAAGTTGACATTTTATTAGTTGCATGGGCTAACGATTTGTGGTATGTGCGGACAGTATAGCCTTGGCAAAGGTTGAGGTTCACTATGTTTATTGCTATCCACCATCTCCAAGTGTTGCGTTGGCTCATGGATCTCCCATTAGATATGGTTGTGTGGTGGGGGACTATACTGAGATAGAGTGTGATTTCTCTATGGACAACAAGAATGATATCTATGCCAAGATACATGAGTTCTTCTTTCTTGTCCATTACATCTCCCACAAAGGAATACATGAAGATGGAGAGAAAGGTGAAGTTGGCAACAAACTTTGTTCCCAAGTGGTGAAAGCATGCAAACTAGACGAGGGATTCCACCATGGAATAGATTGAGCAAGGTGTATGTCAAGCATGGTATGACTATATAGCAACGAGCTTGACAAATAATCTCTTTAGAATGGTGTAAGAAATGAGCACTCACTACATTTTAACATTCATCTTCCCATATAGCTACTTGCCAATATAAAGAAATGTGTGCAAACGAGATATAATGCATGGATGAAAGACCGGCATAAAAAAAGTAGTACCTTTATAAATGATGAGTGTGAGGAAATTAGATGTGATTACAATTGCTTATTATTGACCATGAGTAATGTACATAACTTTAAAAACGTACAATTTCATTTATATACTGTCCATCGATTGGTGCTCCAATTATTAGTAATGAATGTTAAATTGAATTTCTCGGAGGATTGTGACTATTCATGATCAACACATGCATGGCAATAAGCTTTCAGCATGACATAATGTAGTCAATAATAAGCAATTATGAGGAGGCATAACTGTACAAACAATAAAACAATCCTAAGGACACAGAGAAGTTAGTAAATAATCTCTAAATATATAGTCTTAACTCACTGTTTGAAGTGCATTTCCAATGGGTTTTGCTCCATTTTTGATGTCGCTCCCACTCGGTTTATTGACCGCCTCACATGTATTAATCCTCATTGGGAATCAATACGTGCATAATCATCTTCCCTTCGATATAGGCATGATGCTTAGTGTGGCTAGATCACACTGTATAAAATTTTGCACACTCCCGTCAAACCTTATGCATGAGATTTGTAACCATGTCCTTCAACCTTCTACATACCAAAAATCTTTCTCACAAAAAGTGGCACTTTTAATATATTTCTAGCATAATTCAGTTTATTTTCTTTTTTCTTTGAGATAAATTTTATGAGCATGAGGTAACCAAATCATCAGTTCTTGTATATGTTAGAAATTCAAGACAATGGATACTAATCAAACACAAACCAGATCATGATGTAAAAAATCACCAAAAGCAAATATTGGGACGAATCAATTTTGATAGAAGGTAAACAATTGTGATGTGAATCTTCTGTGTGAAGTTGAGGGGATGGTTATAGGGGTGTGTGCATGTGTTCCTCACAACAAAAGGAGAGAGAGAGAGAGAGAGACAGGGAGAGACAGGGAGAACAGAGGAAAGCAGCAATTACACAAAACTGGGAACACTACTCTTTGGTTGCATGAAATATCCAGTTTAAAACTTCAATTAATAACGGAGTGAGAAAAAGATAATGTTGTCTTTTGAAATTTTCTGGGTTGTTTATCCAGAAGGCCACTCTTAGCCCGAAAGTGGGTGGTGCCATCACATATCATTAGCCCAGCAGCATTCAATGTAAAGTTTAACATGATCTATAGTAGCCCATGATGAGCTCGAAATGCCTCTTTGATAAAAACCTAGTGATGGATGCAATGGTATACCCTTGAGGCATGTGAATGGGCTAAAAATGGGGTCCGAAAGAGAGGCTTCGAGCAAAGGTACTAATGCTTATTTTCGAGCCCATTCAACATAATTATCCAGCAGCAAAGGCCAAGCTTGATTCTCATCATAGTTGCTCAAGTCGAGATTGACCTGCATTAACCACCAAAGAACAGCAATAGAAGCTTTAATTTCAGTATTGAGAGAGAGAGAGAGAGAGAGAGAGAGAGAGAGAGAGGTCTTTTAACTTCACCATATATGATCCATATATGATGGCACCAATAATTGGGACTAAAACCCAGCATCTCTCTGATGGATATACCGATATGCCAGAGCCAGAAAAGAGCAACACAAAGAGAAGGTGCAGGTATAGAAATGAGCTTCACCTCATCACAAAACCGCAAATAGCCACTCCATTGGTCTAAAGTCAAAACTTTGTATTCTTTCTGTTCCTGCATGTTTATTTCAGAGAATCAATAACAGTACATTTTGAAATGCGTATGCACTCAACAGTAGAAAGCTGCTTATAAAAGCTCCTTGCATGTGGCTCCATATAGCATTGTGACAATTTGGTAAAATGGATGCTAAACAGCCTACTTGAAGCTCAGTTGGACAGCGGAGCCCAGTGTGAACCTTATTAAAAAAACTACATGCAGAAAACTACACATGAACAACTGAAGCTCAGTGTTAACCTTATGAAGAAGCTAACATCCCCCTTCACACTCAATGTAAGGTCTGGCACAAAGTGTGACCACAAACAGTAACCAATACAGCTTAAATCAAAACTCTTAGGCTGGCAAGGGCTTTTCAAGGGCTAGCAAGGGCTTTTCAAGCTGAATACTCTCTTTGGTGTGCTCTGGGCATGGAGGTGTGAAGATTTGAGGCTGTGGGGGTGATTTGGGACTGTGCAAGGCTGTAAACAGCATACAGCAGGCTGGTTGGCCATCTTCGAGAGCTCTACAAGGCTGGTCCAACCTCTTTGAGGGTGTCTACATACAACTAGGCACCTTGCAGAGTTGTATCTAAAGGATACAGGTTATTTTGGGAGAATCTGTCGCAAAAAGCTGTAGACTTTAGCGACCGAAGTCTTTCCAAGCTTCAACTTGTGCACAAGCAGGGCCTTGGGCTTCTAAGATCCTGTGGCAAGTCAACCGTGAGGTTCACGGGATATTGTTTTTCTTGTATTCATCTTTGTATATGGAAGAATCAGGTGCAGACCAGTGGTGAGCCCCAGGCACCCGCAAGATTGTATGTAGTAGACTCCTTTTTGGTAATCTAACCAGGGGGTCAGCCCATCTTCTGGCCCCTAGTGTGGTGTACATACAAGATCTCTCTTAATTATCTTTTACTTGTGGCTGAATTATATCATGGTTTATGCTTAATCATGGAATACAGTAATTGAATTCCGTGTATCACACTGCCCTTTCGTTACATCCAGTGGTGGGCACTCAAAGGCCAGATCTGGGAGAGCATAAGGGCAGCCAGATTCAGCACAAATGCAGCCATTTCGAGCTGCAGGACATCACACAGTAGGTGGCCATCCACAGCAGCAAAACGCCTCAGAAGGGCGCCACCAAGAAGCCAAGAAACCATAGAGCTCTATGAGATCTACCGAAACTCCATGTTCTACGCATTTGTACCTGTCCCATATGCACGCAAAGAAAAACAAACACACCTTTGTGTTCAAGGACTAGGCGAAGGTTTCATCCTTGCATGATGGAGGAAAGGTGGGTGTAACCAATTGGCTAGGGCAGCATTTGGCTTCCCTATCTGCCCCCTTTGTCCACAAGTAGCCAATCGTCTCGGGCAATGGTGCGCTTCCCTATCAGGAGAAAACATGGTCCACCAACATCAATCTCTACAAGAGCATAGTGGAACCATATAGGATAGAGAGAGGTGAGGAGTGTCACGACCTTGTGTTTTTCTCTGGACAAGATGCAGGTGTGCACGGGGACATGGTGGACAGTGTGAATGGCATCAGGTTGGAGTCAAAAAGGGAGCCCATATGTGGACAACCCCATGTGTGAAAGGGGACAAAGGATTTTGGAGGGGACAAAGGTTTAAAAACCTTTAAAGTTATTATAAAGCCCTTCATTAAAGAAAGACGTGGCCCTTATGCTATTTTGGGGCCACGTGTGCTTTTTGGGAAAAAGGGGGGCTGGCAGGCAAGGAGGCGCCTAACTCTTGTTGGGTGGTGTGCTTTTTGGAAGAAGTGGGCTGCAAGGAAGCATGGGGATGAACAGCACATAGGCTTTCTCTCTCTCTTGCTAAGAGTCGACTGCAGCATACCCACGTGTGAGCTTTTTGGAAAGAGGAGATGCTGGCTGGACTGCGTTGGCTTTTCTATCTCTCCCTCTCCTTCTCTTGCATACCGGCAGACTAGACTGTGTGGTTATACAGGACTGCAGGGATAGGCCGGCTGCTGCAGGACTGGAGGCGGCACATGTGCAGGTACAGTCCACGTGGCAAATCTGTACAGCTGTTGCAGGTTGGCTGGCGGCTGGTACAGGTGGTAGTTGCAGGTCTGTACGGACAGCAGGAAGGTACTGCTGGCGGGCTGCGCTACAGGCAATATAGGCGCATCTGAGTGTCTATTTATGCATGCTTTTTGGAGATTGAAGGCTGGCTGCTGTGCTGCGCTACAAGACAGAGTCACAGGCTTCCTTTCTCTCTCTCTCTCTTGGCAAACAGGTGGTTGCAGGCAGTGCTGGACAGAGCAGCACATGTTTTTCTCCATGCACAAGGGGCTGGACTGCAGGCGCAGAGGGCTGAAGTTCATGCTCTTTTGCACAAGAGATGCTTACAGGTTGGTTTCTCTAGACACACAGAGGCTGCCAGGGGTGTGCTTTTTTGGAGGACGCCGTGTTTCTACAGAAAGGAGGGGCTGGTTTTCCATGAACATAGACATCATGTCGATGGCGTTCATCCGATGGAACTTTTAGCTTCTCTTTGCTTTGGGTTCGGGACTGTTTTGGGACAGTTTATGGGCTGTTTTTGCTTGGCTGCAAATTCAGTAATGTACTTGGGTTTCTAGCTACAAGTACAGGTCATTTGGTTGTGTTTCTTGGCATGGGAGTGAAGCAAGCTCGCATGGCTGCGTGCTCATGGAGCAGATTGTTTTCTTCCTGCTAGAGAGGAACAGTGGGATCTACAGTTATGGACATCACTATGTTGCCAGATGTTTCATGAGGGAACAGGTAACTAGATGTATGCTGTTGTTGGCACTGTTGTTGAATGGTGCTATGAATGGTTCTGTATGGAAACAGGACAGAAGTTTCAAAGGGAAACAGGCCTAAGGGTTTCATGTGGAAACAGGTCGTAGGTTTTCTCGAGGAAACATGTTTTTGGGTTTCTCCAGGAGATAGGTCACATGCAGGCAAAAGGGTACAGGACTGGACACATGTTTGGTACAGCCTTGCTACTGACAAGACAGGGGATAGGGAATCCATGACAGAGATGGATAGTGCCCTTGGAAGGTAAAGAGGGTTGGTACAGGTGTGTCGACTGTATGGTATGCTGTGCTGTGATACTCTTTTGAGAGACAGTTTGGGAGTCTGTGTTGTGATGCAGAAGCACTGGATGTGTCAGGGTGTGATGCTGTTCATAGTGTGAGAGGCTATGGATGGTTGTGGCAGCCTTGATCATGGGAGAAAGCTTCTGTATGCAGACTCAATGTTTGAGAGTCTTTTGAGGTGAACAATGGCTGGTGAACAATGGCTGGACTTGTTTGTGGATGCCGAGTGGACAAGAAGCCAGATGCAGGTTCTTTGCAGGCTTCAGGAGTTCTATTGGGACGGCTGAGTTACCAGCCTTATATTGTAATCAAAGCTCTTTTAATCAATTAAAGAAATACCGCAAGGGGCGCCACTGCGATTTGGGGCCAATCGGTGTCCGTGTACTATTTGCAGGAGCACTCTAGCTCCCCCTGTTTGTTTTCCTTTTCTAGGTCCTCAATGGTGTTGAAGTGTTTTATGTGCGAGTGTTTGTTCCACCGCCCTTTGGTTTCTGAAGGCCGGTTTACAAGGTTCCGTTGCTGGGACACATCGTCGACTTTCTCAAGGAGGCGAGTCCGTGGTTGCTTTGGTCGGGACAATCGCCAACTTTCCTAAGGGGGCGAGCTCGTGGTTGTCTCATGAGAGTCACATCAAAAGCTTCAACATGAGGAAAGTGAAAAGGAAGTGCAGGACACAGTACAGGATTGTGTGTCTTTGCCTGTAAGAGGTGAAGAGCAACAGCTGAAGATGAAGCTCAGGAGAAAAGACACCAAGGACAAGAAGTAGTCGGCCAAGAACAAGAAGCAATTGAAGTGGTATGGTGCAGGAGATGCGTTGAAGGCTATGGCTTTCGACAGTTTGTCACCAGTGCTATCTTCATAGAGGCTTCATGGGTTCGGAAGACAGTTTCTTTCTATGTTAGTGGTGATCTACTATGCTTCATCGAGGACTTGTGCTTACCACTTGGGTGGAGTGCAAGCAGGTTTTGGGTGCCTGAGGATGTATCAAATGAGGCTCAGATGGAAGTGGAGGAACTTGACGAGGTTCTTATTCCTGAGCATATACTGGCACATAAGGAAAGAAAGGTACAGGGTAAGGTTTTCCGTCGCTATCCTGTGAAGTTCAAGAGCTGTTCACTAATGGATACGAAGTGGATGGGATGCGAAGTGGATGGAGGAGGGTGACTTAGCAGATTCACCTCAGGAGTTGCAGCTTTATCTTGATACCTATGAGTTGGAGTCGACTCTTGTTACGGCTCATTCAGGTTCAGCAGAGCATAGGTCTGGAGCATTGCCTGATGCTCAAGAGGGAGGTAGCACCTCCGCTCCCTTGTTGTTACACACAGGCTCAATTGTCATCTAGGAGTCGCTTGGTGACATCTTTGTATTCACCCGAAGGTACTGAGGCTGACAGTACATCTGCTTATGGGACTTCTATGATATTGTGTACTAGTCACATGAGATGGTGGTTGAGTATGGTTCACAGTCGCGCGCACCTGGAACTCTAACTGCAACTATGGATAACTCTATGGAGGACATAAGTCTTGCGAGCAGTCCTAGAGTTGGTTTGGTTCATGGAAATATGGATCGAACTCTGTTTGTGCATGTATGCATACACTTTTTGAGGTAGAGGTATTTTTGTATTCTGGTGCCATTGGATCCTGGTACCATTGAGAATACATTGGGAAATACTCTGCATTGTGTTGACTGCTTCATGTATGTTGGTATGATACATCAAGTGCTTTATTATGTTCATGGATGCACCACTGGGTGTGACTCCTGCGGGATGGCCATGAGACATATGTGGGAAAGTACTTGGTAGATGTAGTGTTTGGATGCATTGAGTGCTTTCATATGCTCATGTTTTACCATCAGTCGTGGGTCCTGCGGGATGCCCATGGGCGTAAGGCTTGCGAGCAACCCTTAGACTGTTACTTTTGGAGTAGGTAGAGCATTTTGAGGAGCATATTGTTTGCGAATGCATGTGTGTCATGCATATGTTTGTCATATGTAGAATGATGCATGGTTTTGTTTTTGGCTAACACAGGTAACGTGTTTCCATTTGGTTTTAGACTTTTGCTGTAGGTTCTGAAGGAACAAGCAAGAGGACAGTGTGGCTTATTGTGCAGGATGATTGTTTTATCATCCAGATGCATTGGAAGGCCATTGTTTTTGCCATATGGGGTGTCTTTGCTCATGAGATGCTTTACTGTGCCATTGAGTGCAATCGAGGACGCTTGCCATTTTTCAAGAGGGGGGTATGTCACGACCTTGTGTTTTTCTCTGGACAAGATGCAGGTGTGCACGGGGACACGGTGGACAGTGTGAATGGCATCAGGTTGGAATCAAAAAGGGAGCCCATATGTGGACAACCCCATGTGTGAAAGGGGACAAAGGATTTTGGAGGGGACAAAGGTTTAAAAACCTTTAAAGTTATTATAAAGCCCTTCATTAAAGAAAGACGTGGCCCTTATGCTATTTTGGGGCCACGTGTGCTTTTTGGGAAAAAGGGGGGCTGGCAGGCAAGGAGGCGCCTAACTCTTGTTGGGTGGTGTGCTTTTTGGAAGAAGTGGGCTGCAAGGAAGCATGGGGATGAACAGCACGTAGGCTTTCTCTCTCTCTTGCTAAGAGTCGACTGCAGCATACCCACGTGTGAGCTTTTTGGAAAGAGGAGATGCTGGCTGGACTGCGTTGGCTTTTCTATCTCTCCCTCTCCTTCTCTTGCATACCGGCAGACTAGACTGTGTGGTTATACAGGACTGCAGGGATAGGCCGGCTGCTCTGCAGGACTGGAGGCGGCACATGTGCAGGTACAGTCCACGTGGCAAATCTGTACGGCTGTTGCAGGTTGGCTGGTGGCTAGTACAGGTGGTAGTTGTGCAGGTCTGTACGGACAGCAGGAAGGTACTGCTGGCGGGCTGCGGTGCTTGGCTGCAAATTCAGTAATGTACTTGGGTTTCTGGCTACAAGTACAGGTCATTTGGTTGTGTTTCTTGGCATGGGAGTGAAGCAAGCTTGCATGGCTGCGTGCTCATGGAGCAGATTGTTTTCTTCCTGCTAGAGAGGGACAGTGGGATCTACAGTTATGGACATCACTATGTTGCCAGATGTTTCATGAGGGAACAGGTAACTAGATGTATGCTGTTGTTGGCACTGTTGTTGAATGGTGCTATGAATGGTTCTGTATGGAAACAGGACAGAAGTTTCAAAGGGAAACAGGCCTAAGGGTTTCATGTGGAAACAGGTCGTAGGTTTTCTCGAGGAAACATGTTTTTTTGGGTTTCTCCATGACAGAGATGGATAGTGCCCTTGGAAGGTAGAGAGGGTTGGTACAGGTGTGTCGACTGTATGGTATGCTGTGCTGTGATACTCTTTTGAGAGACAGTTTGGGAGTAAACAGTTTCAATAGAGAGAAAACAGAGGAAAAAAAAAAGCATGGTTGCTTTTGGGTCGAAAGAGAGAGAGCGAGAGACGTGATGGATTAGCTGTTGCAAATTCGCAAGCGCAGGCTGGTCGTGTGCTAGTTGGAGGCGCATGCATGCAGTAGGCTAGGCCTACGTAGGCAGTCGGCCAAGCCTACGTAGGTAGCCGCTTAGGCCAGGCGGGCAGCGCCCAGGCCAAGCCTACGCAGGCGCCCAGCCCAGGCCTACGTAGGCGCCTAGGCCAATCGGGCAGGCGCCCAGGCCAAGCCTACGCAGGCGCCCAGGCCAGGCCTACGCGAGGCTGGCGCAGGCGTAGGCTGAAGTGAAAGCACCGGCAGTACAGTCGACGACGGCAGCAGCGTGGGTGACGTCTGCAGACAGGCAGCCGGCGGTGCTAATCCGGGAGGGAGGGAGAAAAAAAACACAAAAGCATTTGATGCTTTTGATATTTTTTAGATTAATTTTTTTTTAAAAAAAAAAGTTTAAAAGCCCTCCACGTTTAAAGGTGTTGTTTTTTTTAAAGAAAACAGAATATATATATCCATATATATATATATATATATATATATATATATATATATATATATATATATATATATATATATATATATATATAAAACACAAAAGCAAAAGCTCAAGTAGCTTTTGGGGCTAGTTATATAAACCCCTTAAGTGGGCTTCTTGCCACACATCTCTCAAGTTTTCAAGCTCTCAAGCTCTCAAGCTCTCAAGTGCCCTTGCACTTTTCTTGTGCAAAGATCGAATTTTCTCTGGACTTGTCTTCTTCACGATGTCGACCCAAGAATCAGAGTTGGAGCCCCTTGTCGAACGCGAAGGCTTGCCGGCTACGGAAGATACCGATGCTGATCTTTTTGACGATTATGTGTCAAAATCAGATTTCCAAGAGTTCAAAGTAGCTCTCGAAGCTTCTTCGTCAGAACGTCAGACACAAATTGCAGCCCAGATGCAAGCTTTGCAAAACTCCATCGCTCTCTTGACCACTACCCTCTCTACTCTATCGGGTATGGATACCTTGGCCTCTGCTTTAGGCCCCAATATTACTCCAGAACAGTTCAAGGGCGAGCATAAGCAGCGTACCAAGGAGATCGTGGACACTTGGCTACATAAGTGGCAAGTTCACTTTCAGTTTCATCCATATGATGATGGAAAAAAGATCCAGTTAGCAGCAGGTTTCCTCTCCGGCAAAGCTTTGCTTTGGTGGAAGGAACTTAACCCTAAGCCAACGACTTAGGCACAATTCAAAGACGTCTTCAAGAAAGAATTCCTCAAGAAAGAGGATGATTATGATCAGCACCTCACTTATGAGGTCTACCTCCAGAAGTTTAGGGACTTGCAGATGAAAGCTACAAAGATGGATCCCACTACTCTTTTGGGGTTCTTCGTAGCTGGTTTACCAGACTCATACCGTTTATAGGTTAAAAATAACAAATGCAAAACATTGGACGAAGCCATTCATTCAGCTCGTATCTATGATGATACAATGGTCTCTTTCAAGTGGAAACCCGTTACCGAGCAAGGGAACAAGCATAAACGAAAGTTCTCCACATCGACTCCTTAGGGCTTTAAAGCTCAAGAAGGAAGGACATTGTTTTATCTGCAAAGAAAAAGGACACATGCGTAACGAGTGCCCAAAGCAAAAGGGTGCAAAGACCAACGCGGGACCCAAGCCAAAGACAGCTAACCAGTTGTCTTTGACAGGTACGTCAATTACTGTACTTTCTCGCCCTAGTACTTGTTCTGATTGTCTGTTCAACTCTAAAGTATTTGGCTTGCATGATCTTCTTCGCGTTTATGGAGAAGTGAATGGCCATAAGATTCACATTCTTCTAGACCCTGGCAGCTCACACAACTTTGTTAACTACAAACTTATGCAGAAATTGAGTCTTGATACAACACCCACCGATCATACCTATGAGGTACGCCTACCTACGGGAAGGCAAGTATGGGATCGAAAGGTGAAGATGCTTCCAATCCAAATTCAGGACTACAAAGATACTCTAGAATGCTATGTTATGCACCTAGAAAATGTAGACTTGTTATTAGGGATTGAGTGGTTTAAGACTCTTTAAGTCCAGATAGATTGGTCAGGTCATATTTTTTCTTTTCAGCATAGGACATCCAGTATAGTATTTTAGGTGATTGTATTCATCCCTCTCAGGGACCTCTTGTAAATACAATTGATTTTGGAAATATAATGGATTCTTCTTTATATACCTCTTTCCATTGTGTATTGATTCCACTTTCTTCATTTCTCATACCTTCCATGGATGTCAATCAATTAAGTGTGTTTGAAAGCAAAGAATTACCGAAGATACTTGATTCGTTTCAAGATGTATTTCCTAAGGAACTGCCATCAGATTTACCACTTGAACGGGCCGTAGATCATCGTATTGACTTGATCCCTGGTGCCCATCCTGTTAGTATTCCACCTTACAAGATGAGCCAAGCTGAGGAAGATGAGTCGGCTAAACCACTCGAAGATTATCTGAGGATGGGCCAGATCCGTCCAAGTAAATCACCTTGGGGTGCACCTGTGTTGCTTAGGAGAAAGAAGGACAATACCTAGAGAATGTGTATAGATTATAAAAGATTGAACAAGCTGACAATTAAGAACCGTTATCCTCTCCCTAGATCAGATGACCTGATTGACCGGTTAGCAGGAGTGAAATATTTCACGAAGATAGATTTACGTACTGGCTATCACCAGATACGTATTCATGAAAGACATGTCGAAAGAACCGCCTTTCGGACTAGGTATGGCCATTACGAGTTTCTCGTATTACCTTTTGGGTCAACCAATGCTCCAGTCACTTTCCAGCAAATGATGAACGATCTTTTTCGTGAACATTTAGAGAAATTTGTGGTGGTGTTCCTAGATGATATTTTGATATATAGTCGTACTCTTGAGGATCATGTTAGACTCCTCACGATTGTCTTATCTATTTTAAGACAGAATCGACTATATGCTAAATTAAGTAAATGTGAGTTCTTTATGACCGACATCATTTACTTGGGACACAAGATCACTCAAGATGGATTGAACATTGACTATGACAGAGTTCAGAAGGTTCTGGACTGGCCTATACCGTGAACAGTGAAACAACTTCGTTCTTTTCTCGATTTTGTTGTTTTTCTACGGAAATCTGTGCGGGAGTACTCTCAGCTCACACTACCGATGACCGACTTATTGAAAGGTCGTGGACGTAAGTCAAATCAGCCTATCACTTGAAATAACGATTTGGATATGGCCTTCAGAATTTTGAAAGATAAAGTCAAGGAAGCACCTATCTTAGCCTTACCCGATCCTAGTCGGCCTTATGTTCTTGAAACTGATGCCAGTGACTATGCTATCGGGGCTGCTCTATTTCAAGATGGTAGACCGGTTGCTTTTGAAAGTAAAAAGCTAGACGACACTCAATCTCGTTGGCCAACCCTTGAGAAGGAGCTTTATGCTGTGATTCATGCTCTCAAGGTTTGAAGACATTATTTATATGGCTCCAAGTTTGTGGTATTGACTGATCATCAGTCAAACAAGTATGTGTGTGATGCAGATGATTTGAGAGGAAGGAAAGCTCGTTGGGCTGAGTTAATGCAAGATTTTGATTTTGAGATCCGTTATAGGAAAGGGTCCATGAATAGTGTTGCAGATGCACTTAGTCGAAGTTGAGGTGAATACTTTGTCGTTCACCGAGATTTCTACTGACTTATTTCAGTCATTGAGAGGGCTTTGCAGGACTGATAGTTATTTTGGTCCATTTTGGCAGAAAATCCAAGACGGGAGCTCATTGAGATTGACCAAGACTCGATGTTTGAACAGCCTACCATTCAGGCTACAGGAGGCCAGTGGATGATTCGGAATGGTTTACTATTCCATAATGACACAATTTGTGTACCACAAATCCCGGACATTAGGTCCAAGATTCTTAAGGAGTGTCATGACGCCCCTTCTGCTGGACACCCTGGGATACACAGGACACTATCGTTAGTGAAACACACTTTTTATTGGCCAAAGATGAAAGGGTATGTAGAAGATTATGTTCTCAGCAAATTTGTCAGGCAAATAAAGCTGAATGCTTTAGACAGGCTGGGTTGTTGCATCCTTTGCAAATCCCAGGTAATAAATGGGAAAGTATTCCATAGATTTTATTACCGGATTGCCAAGAACACATGAAGGCCACGATTCTATTTGGGTTGTGGTAGATCGCCTGACAAAAATGGCTAGATTTTTACCGACCCAGAAGACTATTACAGCTACGCAATTAGCACGGTAGTTTATCGAGCAATTGTTTAGACTGTACGGGTTATCGCAGGACATAGTCAGTGATAGGGACTCTAAGTTTACGAGTGATTTTTGGAAACTTATTTTTGAGAAATTGGACAACTTTGAATTTGAGTTCCTCAGATCATCCTCAATCTGATGGCCAGACTGAAAGAGTGAATCAGATTTTGGAAGATATGCTTCGCGCATATGTATCCAAAAGACAGAGTTCATGGGAGGATTATCCTATGTTAGAATTTGCATATAACAGTACTAAGCATACGAGTATAGGTTTTAGTCCTTTCATGTTTATGTATGGTTTTCAACCTAGATCACCTGTTACAGTAGGATTCTCAGGACTTCAGCATGATGTAGCACGTAATTTTTTGCAAGATATGCAGGAAATGTTACAAGTTGCGAAGGAATCTATTAGAAGTGCTCAAGACCGAGACAGATTTTATTCTCGTTCACCCAGAGAGTTCTCTGAAGGAACGATGGTGTATTTGCGGGTTCCGAAAGATTCCGAGACTTTACAGACAGGTCGATCTCCGAAATTATCCCCTAGATACTGTGGACCATTTCGTATTACACGACGGATTGGTTCAGTTGCATATGAATTGGATTTACCTTCTCATGTGAAAGTCCATCCTGTATTTCATGTCAGTAGACTTAAGGAAGTACTGGGTGGAACAGATCAGTTAGTTACTCCTCAAGAAATTATAGATGTCGAGGACATGACATTTGTTCCGCACGAACCTGAAAAGATTCTTGGATTTCGTGAAAGAAGATTGCCTAATACGCTTATCACGGAATACAAGATCAAGTGGAAGGATCGTGTTGAGGAGGACGCTACATGGGAGACATTAACTACTCTTCAGAGAGATTACCCTGGCTTTTTAGTGAGCTCAGGAGTGAGCTCTTAGAGGAAGGGGAGTATGTCATGTGCACAGTGTGTATCTACCGTGTGCTACACGCACGCAAGACTAGCTTCGAGGTTTGGGGAAGCTTGGAGCTAGGCAGGCTAATTGGCGAGCTGAGTTAGGGATAGACTTATGGGCGAGCACCCAAGTGTGGACGCTCGATGACCGGCCAAGAGCCTATAAAAGGGTGGCCAAGGTTAGTCATTAGTGATATAGAGAGTCTCGCGAGTTTGTGAGAGCTCTATGGACTTGGAGCCTAGATCTAGTGCAGACGTGCACCTGCTTTATACAACCGAGGCCGGCAGCAATCTCGAGGTCCGCGAGGGCAGCTTCGTGGCGGTATGGGACATATATGTAGCACTATTGGGGTTAAGCAGGGCTGCCCACTCTCACCTACACTCTTTGGCCTATACATTGATGAGATCACAATATTTGTGGATCGTTTCGGAGGTAGAGATTCACCATTGGCTCAGACAATAGTACTGATATTGCTATATGCTAACGACATTGTCTTGATCTCAGATTCAGCTGAGGGTACTTAAATGCATGGACAGATTTTGCATTGAGAGAGCGGCTGTCATGGTTGGGAGGTGAGTCAGGCCTGCACCCCCTTGTTTGTTTGTTTGTTTGTTTGCAAGATTCGAGTCTCGTACCAAGAGCGTTCCACGAGGCGATCCTTGGGAATTTGACATGTCCACCGTGCCAGTTGAGCATCCAGAGGCAAAGGAGCTAGTTCCAATGCCCGCAATTCTTGAGGAGGCAAAAGTGGATCCATCATTGGAGACAACAGGTCTAGTAGCCATGCTATTGGAATTCGGAGCGGTGTGTGGAGCAAGTACGCCAGAAGACCTCTACCGGTTTGGAGTTAAGTAGGAGGGTATGTCACGTGTGCACTCTCCCGAGTGTGATGTGGACGAGTACATGGACCGATTCTTATTTTTGTTAAGGACTATTGTGTCAAATCATTGTAATATTGTCTCGGCGTCCAATGGGAAGCCAAGTGTGGATAGTGTATTGGGCTATTGTAAGGACACACTTCGTCGGACATTATTATTAGGGTTGGTAGAGTTGGTAGCTAATTAGGTCATCTTTCTCTACTATGTATTGGGCATGAATTGATTCGTAGGTGATTACTCAATCATTGAGAATGTCACCATTTGGCCACCCAATTGGTCCACCCGTGCTTTCTCATCATGTATGTACATTGGACTGGCATCCATGGCAGTTGTATATGCCGGGGATTGATGCCACTCATGTGATACTGTGGAATTGGCTTTCCATTGGGACTTGCACCTTTGTGTACATGCCCAGAAACACTTGGTGGTTTGGTGTTCCATTGGGTTTGGTACCTCGTGTACTTGCCTGGTGCACGTCTATTTTGGTATAGTCTCATGAACAGGGATTGTCCATACCAATGCTGCATTGCATAGCATCTTTATGTGCTTGCTTGCAATTGAAATTGCATGATGTTTTCATGCTTGCTTGACCAATGTGTAGTTCCACGTAAGGGAATGCCCGCCTGTGAACTGTACATGTGAAATTGTCTGTTAACATGGTTATGTGGCATGTGACAAGTGGTAAGTATTGGTCTAAAACCTAGCCTTAGAAAACACTAATTTATAAGTGAGTGTGTACACACTCCATTAAGTTTTGGGTGACCAAAACTCACTTATAAATTATGACCAGCCATGTGTTCGCACACACTGATGTCCCGAGGTGGACAAAACTCAAAATGTCCACCGCCCAAATCTTATCCCCTTTGTACTATAAAGGGAGCAACTAGTCATGTGTCCGTTCTAGCTTGAACAAGCACCTACCTGACACCTAGAGTGGACAACTCACCACCTCACTCTTTCCTCTCTCTCTAGAAGTAGGCGTCTCCTCCATGAGGCCTCTTTGGCTGTATTTTCTGCACTTTCTCCTTCCCAACTCCATATCCAAGCTTGCTAGGATGTTTTCTAAGCTTCCAAGAGTGTTTCCAGGTGCTGTACACTCTCCTACACATTCCCAATGACTGAAATTCAGCAAAATAGCTCTTATTTTTGCTGTAATTTCTGGTCTTTTTGCTGAAAATCCTAATTTCAACCTTCCTTTCTCAAGTTGAACCATAGGGAAAGCTTTCCCAAGGTTTCCTTCATCCACTTGAAGACTCTTGTCGTGAAGGATTGCGACAAATCGAAGATTTCAACACTCCAAGTGCTTCCATTGTGAAGACTTCCGTTGTCATCGACTCTACTTACAATTGGTAAGCTTTTATGCTTAAATATAGAAGCAAGTAGCAGGAGGGAGGAACCGGACTCCAAGTGTTCTCTTGTCCTGCGTGCTCTCTTGCAGATTGTTGCTACCATGTGTTGGTGGAACAATAGAGAGTAGATGGTAGGGAACATGGGCACTAGAGAGGGAAGTGTGAGTTGCAAGTCTACACCGACAACCACATTGTTTGCAATACTGTATTCATATGCATTGGTATGAAAATCTGGTCAGAAATGCCCATGACACTATGTACTTGATTCTCCCAAGATCAATATACTTTATTTGAGGGAGGGGCCGGCCGTTCCAGCTCATTGTGTGTCTCTTGTCAATTCAACAAATTACTTCTTGTATTGAGCATGTTGTCCATTAAATCTTGGTGTATTTAAGTGTATTAATTAGCATTGTGTCCAACCAAGTTACATTGGTATCAGAGCATACGGTTTTGTTTCACTTCTATCGTGAAAGATGATCACCGTGAACACTAGCTATCTCTACACTTAGGACACTATGGACAGCTATACAATGAATGTTGGAGATGCTAACACAAGAGGCGGGGACAATGAAATGCATGCCTCCAATGCTTTACAGAATGAGCAAACTAATGTGGTGCAGATTAGGGAACATGAATATGCAGGACAGCCATCCCGTGGCAAAGAGAAAATGTAGGAAGAAGAGTCCATAGTCTTAAGGGCTGAACTTACTTGTATGTAGGCTCTTCTCTATGCACAACAAGAAAAATTGAAGCTCTAACGCCACGTGGATTCATTGGTACATGGCCGTTTGAAAGCCAAGAAAGTTGAATCTTATATGGATCATGCCATGGCAATGATTGCTCAAGAGTTGCACATGCAAGCGAGGGATACAGCACGTGCATACTTGGCTTGTACCGAGAATGCCTATGCAGAAAAGGCAACCATCCCATATGTCTTGGAATCCCTAGAGGTGCCCGAACAAGAACTTATGTCTAAGAGAATGAATCTCCATGCTATGGGAGAGGAACCATCGACGACTTTACGCCATGCAGAAGAGTACCTCATGTAACCCGTGAAGGATGCGATGTTTATGGCAGTGGTCAAAATGTATATCAAATGCCATTGCCGGCGGCTGAAAATGTGCATGCACAACAAATGCAACATGGGCTGCAATTTTTTATTGGTGCAGGTATTCCGCGTATCTCTCATGCCACTCATGCCTTCGAGTGTGCTCGTGAGAGAGAAGCTATAGATGAAAATGCACCAATGCATGTTAAGGGGCCAGCCATGCCTCATGCTTACAGAGCACATGTATCTATGCCTAATGCATCACCTTTTGCTCCTAAAATGATGCCAGTCACCACAGGGGCTGTCCCAATGGACAAACATGCGGGAAAACATGTTGAGATGTAGGCTAATGCATCAAAGCCTCGTGACTTCAAAGCCGAAGACAAATCTGTGAAGTTTGACGCATATCATGGGAAATATGATACATCAAAGGCACTAGCTTTTATTGCCCAGTTTGATATTGCTTTCAGTGATGAGGATTTCACTCAGAAATCCATGATCCAGCATGTAAGTATGTTCATGAAAGGCACTGCTGTCCATTGGTGGCTCACGGAGAAGCTCTCACCGAATCTTGTTAGATCATGGGAAGAGTTCAAGGAGAGGTTCTATGCCCAATTCTTTCCTCCCAATGCATTGAATGAGATAACAATGAAGTGGGATTGGGTGAAGCAAATGAGGAATGTATATGTGCAAAAGTTTTGGAAAGTGCTTTTGGAGTTGTCTCCATTTATGCATGTCACCAAGGCGGAAAGGAAGAGAAGGTTTCAATCGGGATTGCAACCCGCGTACAAAGCAGGACTACAAATGTATGTTGGTCACACCTTACATCAACTAATTGCAGCCACCCTTGCCACTGAGCAATTGGAACTCAAATTGAGTCGATCCAATAAGACTAAACCCTCATTTCAAGGCAAAGAGAGGGCTATTCAAAACCTGCAAAATAATGGACAGCCATCTAAAAAGGACCAAAACCAAGATATAAATGGTCCAAAGGCTGAAAATAACTCCACCAAAAAGTGTCCCTTCAAAGTTAGAGACTCTGGTCTCACTCCGGAGCAGAAAAAGCAATATATGAGCGAAGGGAAATGCTTTACTTATGGTAGCACTGAGCATATTGCAAATGCATGCCCAAACAAGAAGAAGTGTGATAATGCGAATGCATCAAAGCCCAATGTGAATATGGTTCCAGATGTGCAAGGCAACACTTCACATGATAGTAAAGACAGGGTTGTATGTAAAGCTTGGGGACAGCTCAAGGATCAGTCCACTTTATTTATGTTTGATGATTGTGTAAATGAGAACTTCATATCTACATAGAGGCAACTGCTTTGGGTATTGAAGTCGAGGACATGGATCCTCATATTGCAACAGGGACTGCCTTTGTTGGTAGAGAAATGCAGGTTATATCTATTATTGGCAAGTTGCGCATACACATTAAGCTATGTGGATCATGAGGATTTTCAAGAAGCGCCTTTGAATGGCTGTGATCATAGTCACAGGGAATGGGCATTTTTAGACTCGAGAATGTTGGGGATGGCAACATCTTCCCGTTCCCATTCCTGTCCCATGTCACTCTATAGTCATACGGAATGGCCACTCTCAATCTTTTCCGTCCTCGTTCCCCGTCCCCATTTCGCGTCCCATGTGACTATGGCTGTGATGTATTGCTAGGAAAGCCTTGGCACACTCGCATTGATCCTTGCAAGGCTTACAAGACCAACAAGATCAACTTACAAGACCAACAAGATCACCTTCACGCATAAAGGCCGAGAGCATGTAATTGATACTGGTGAAGAGAGTGATACCATTCCCCTTGTATCTCATGTGCAAATTAAGAAAGTAATGAAAAAGAGTGTTTTTGCGTACTTGATTTTTGTATGGGATCATGTTGAGGAAAATAATGTGCATGTAAACACTCTTAGTAATGATAGGTTGAAATTCTTGCAAGAGTACAATGATTGTTTTGCTGATGAGTTACTAAATGAGTTGCCACCCATACGACCGGAAGATCATCACATTGATCTTGTGCCAAGTAGCTCACCACCTAATAGGCCACTCTATTATGTAAGTGCATCCCAAACAAAGGAGATCATGAAACAGGTAAACGAGCTTCTTGAGAAGAGTTTGGTTCAGCCAAACTTTTCCCATATTGTTCGCCCGTCCTCTTGGTTCAAAAAGAAGGATGGATCCTTTCGTATGTGTGTGGATTATAGAGCTTTGAATAAACTCACCATCAAGAATTGGTTTCTAATTTCACGCATAGATGACATCCTTGACAAGTTGGATGGATTGGCATCCTTTAGCCAAATTGATCTTAAGAGTGGGTATTATCAAGTGTGAACATTTGGACTTTATGAGTATCTTGTTATGCCTTTTGGTCTTACGAATGCCCTGGCTACATTCAATAGAATGATGGATTGCATATTCCGTGGGTACAGGAAATTTACAGGTGTCTTCTTTGATAACATCCTTGTCTTCTCTCGAAGACCGAAGAAAAGCATAGAGCTCATTTGGCTTTTTTTTTGAAGAACTCCGTAAGCATAAACTCTTCATAAATGCAAAGAAGAGTGAGGTCTTCTTGTCAGAGATACATAATCTTGGAAAAGCTCATTTGGCTTTTTTTTTTGAAGAACTCCGTAAGCATAAACTCTTCATAAATGCAAAGAAGAGTGAGTTCTTCGTGTCCAAAGATGGAGTGTGGATGGATCTTGCAAAGATTGATACAATTTGGAATTGGCCCGAATTGAGATCGGTGTATGAGATCCGTAGTTTTCTTGGATTATGCTCTTATTATCGCAGGTTCATTCGGCACTTTGCATGGATTGCTTCTCCTTTGCATGATTTGACAAAGAAAAAGGCTACATTCAAATGGACTAATGTAGAGAGGGATGCATTCCTCAAATTGAAAGATGTAACTACTCATAGTCCAGTGTTGATCATTCCGGATTTGCAAAAGCCTTTTAGTGTGGAATGTGATGCATCTGGAAATTGCATAGAAGCTGTCCTAAATCAAGAGGAAGATACCGTGGCTTATGAGAGCCGTAGATTGCATGATGCAGAGCTCTCTCTTGGTATTTATGAGAAAGAGCTCTTGGCTGTAGTTCATGTACTTACCATATGGAAACATTACCTTCTTCGGGTTGATTTCACTGTAAAGACAGATCACCAAAGTTTGAGGTATTTTCTTACCCAAACTAAATTATCGGAGAAGCATATGAGGATGGCCAATTTCCTCTCTATGTTTTATTTTCAGATCTTACATACTCCAAGAAAGAAGAATGTAGTGGCAGATGCATTGTCACTAAAACCGTATGTAGCAGCTATTTCGATTGCCTCTCATGGAGACTTGTCTGCCATGAATGATTTGTAGCATACGGATGCTGAGTTTGCCACTATTTGAACTGATTTGATGGCTGGTCATGCACACGTCTCATATGTGATCAAAGAGAGTTATCTTATGAAAGATAATTGCCTATGTGTGGTGTCTCACATGAGGCAAAAGGTTTTGGACGAGTACCATGCTCCTCCATATGCTGGTCATGGAGGCATAATGTCTACTCCACACATGATTGAGCAGTATTTCTTTTGGCCACGTATGCGGAAGGACATAGAGGCACATGCATGTGCATGTACCAGCTGTCAAAAGGTGAAATTTGATGGGCAAAAGGCACCATGTTTGCTTCAGCCATTGCCTATTCCCACGCAGCTATGCGAAAGTATTACAATGGATTCATTATGGGCTTGCCATGAACCCAATAGGATAATGATGCTATTTGGACAATTGTGGACAGGTTTAGCAAGCAAGCTCACTTCTTGCCGGTCAAAAAGACCATCAAACCTGAGCATATGGTTAAAATATATCTTACAGAAGTGTTCAAGCATCATGGAATGCCAAAGTCCATTGTGGGGGATAGAGATCCCAGGACTACAAGTCTCTTTTGGCGGGCCTTATTTGATAACATGGACACCAAATTGGACTTCTTATCAGCTTATCACCAATTCAGTCATGTTGAATCTCTTGGAATATTATGTGGCGGATCAAAAGTCTTCTTGGGAGAAGTACTTACCGATTATTTAATTTGCATACAACAACATGGTGCATGCATCTACCAGATAGACCCCGTTTGAGATTGTTTATGGTAAGGTGGTTTTGCCACCCATCCTTCGCACAAAGGATGAGATATTTGTAGCTGATGAGTATGTAAGAGACTTGGATATTGCTTTTGCCTAGGTGCGAACAACCATTGCAAGGTCACAAGACAAGCATAAAAAGGCTGCCGACAAGTATAGAAGGCAATTAGATGTTAAAGAGAATGATTTGATATTGCTGAAATTTGAGAAAGCAAGGCTTGCAAAGAGGCTTGGCAAAGAGGGTGCATATCCTAAGCTTGCAACCAAGTACTATGGGCCTTTTCGAGTGATCGAGAAGATCAATGAAGTGGCTTTCAGATTGGCATTGCCTAGTCATTGGTACATACACAATGCTTTTCATGTGAGTCTCCTTCGCAAGTATGTAGGGCCGGAGCCTAGTGAAACGGTCATTGAGGATCCACTAGAAGTGGATGAGCTTGAGGTGATTTTGTGGCCAGAGCCGATTGTGTATCACAAAGAACGTAAGCTTGCTACAGGCAAAGTTGTTAGGCGTTACCCTATGAAGTTTAAGAACTATCTTCCCATTGATGCTAAATGGATAGATGAAGAGTTCTTCAAAGATTGCCCGCATTTGCTTTAGACATATTTGGATACTTTTCAGTTGCGGACAACTATTTAGAAGCCAGGGGGGATGTCACCATTCGGCCACCCAATTGGTCCACCTATGCTTTCTCATCATGCATGTACATTGGAATGGCGTCAATGTCAGTTGTATATGCAGGGGATTGATGTCACTCATGTGATATTGTGGAATTGGTTTTCCGTTGGAACTTGTGTCTCTATGTACATGCCCGGAAATGCCTGGTGGATTGGTGTTCCATTGGGTCTAGTACCTCGTGTACTTGCCTGGAGCACGTCTATTTTGGTATAGTCTCATGAACGGGGATTGTCCATACCAATGCTGCATTGCATAGCATCTTTATGTGCTTGCTTGCAATTGAAATTGCATAATGTTTTCATGCTTGCTTGACCAATGTGTAGTTCCGGGTAAGGGGACGCCCGCCTGTGAAACGCGTGTGAAACTGTATCAAGCTGGTTGCAGATGGCAATCTCCATGGCCTAGCAATGTGTGGTGACTCACAGTTTCTCGCACAAGCATATGTCAATTCACTCCTTTTTTTGAAAAAATAGCCCTGCTGATGTGAAAGCACTTATGGATGCATTGTCTCTTTTTGGCTTGGCTGAAAGATTACATGTTAACTTTACAAAATCTAAACTTCTTTTGCTGAATGCATACTCTTGGCATGAGATATTATGGCCAAGATAAATCTTATCGCTAGATCAGCCTATTAGACATCTGGGCTATCCCATAGGCTGGTTGGTTTCCCTTAAGGATAAGACATGCTGGGTTTTACAGAAATTGAATCACAAATTGGATTATTGGAAGCTTTCCACATGGCCTCTGCATATTCGACTCCAGATTGTTCAATCCATTCTTATGGCCTATGTTCACTTCTACTTGCCTCTTTTAGTTTGGACCAAAATAGATATTGACACTTTCATGTCGAGAGCTTTGCAATGTCTATGGAGAACCACAGCTAATAAAAAGACGCTCAGGCTATTAAAAAAGAACTTGTTTGTATGCCTAAGATGCATGGTGGTTTAAATATTCTCAACATGCATTATCATGTGTTGGCCAAAAAAGCCACTATAATTGCTGATTTTCTGCGACAAAAACAGCCATGGGCAATAATGCTAGCCACCTTCTGTGTAAATAATCGAGCCATGGCATTTGGCAACTGGATTCATACACACTGGGATATTGTTCTTGGTCTTTTTTATGGTAAAATACCTGGTTGTTCCTATTCCACCAGGCTTATTCATGATTGGAAACAGATCCTCGCACACTTGCATTGGTCTGGCACGAATGGCAACACTGGAAACTCTCTGGCCTTGGAAAGGATACACTAGAGCAAAGTCTTTGAGGAACCACTAGCATTATTGGAATCTTGAAAGGCTTATTTTCTATCCACCAAAGGTATTTGATATGTACAAGATGTTATAGATGCAAATGGACACGTTCTCAACTTTCCTCAAGCAAATCGTCAATATGATTTGGGCATGCATCACAGACCAATATGGCAAGAGATTATGCAGCTAATGCAGTCTATACAACCCGTTCTGCCGCTTAACGCACAAAACAGGCTGATGGATTGGAAATTATAAGCCTATCTCATTTGATCAGTTGACTGCAACCAAAGCATATAAGCTGATTACTCCTCCCCCATGGAGCTTTGGCGGATATCTAAGCCATTGCGTTGGTGGAAAACATGCCTTAATAGAATTTGGAAAAATAAACTCCCTTTGAAACAGAGTCTTCCCGTGGAGAAGCCTAGTTGGGGTGCTTCCTGTGGGTATCCTACTGGCCAAGAGACACATTCCCTCACCACACTGTTACAAGTGCTATCATGCACGAGAAACGGTACCTCATTTGCTTTGGTGTTGCTTCTCATGCTCTTCTTGATAGGCTTTCTGGATTTTTGAACGCTCGTTTTCCTGAATTATCATACTACTCACAGTTTCTTGCGTGGACAAGATTCTGGGCATTATGGACTCTCTGGCATGATAGAAATCAGCGAGTCTTTACAGACCGATCAGTTGATAGCTATACTTATTTTAGACACTCTTTGCGTGAATCTCTCTAGGACTCTTATGCCTTGAGATCACTACTAGGCAATTAGATGTGTTTTTCCACTGTTTCTAGCTTGTCCTTCCTCACGCACAGCTATGATTGTACCATACCTTGAGTACTTCATTAGATAGTGGTTTCACAAAAAAATAAGTACTCGTTTCATCAAAAAAATGAAATCTAAATGAGCATGTGTCGGTAATCTTGCCTAAACTCAATACCTGCAAGAACTGTATAAAAGATGAAACCTGAGGCTGATTACCCAGAACCAGGTCCAACATCTGACAAGCTGTCTCCACATCCAATGTCTTTTGGCGAGGTTCTGAATGTAGCAAACACCATGATGAGCCAACAAAAAATTTCAGTATAATGCACGGGAAGCAGTTCTCAGATTTTATAAGAAGCATTCTTAAACATGGGAATGGGCAGCACACAGCACATCTTGGGACATCATGGGATTGGAGAGGGCTGATAATAACAGGATATGGTGACAGCTGCAAAGAGCTGGTCCTTCCATCTCAGTAAATTCAGAAAATTTTCCGAAAGTTCTGCGTTTGGCTCACATTCTGAGGAGGAAGCATTGCAACAGCAAAGACCACCGCCAACCCAGGAGCCATGACAAGATGCACAAATTTTCTCTAAAATAAGAAACTCATTCAAAGTTAGGAAAAAAATTACCGGTCAAGCAATATTGGAAAGAAAATGTGTAGAAGTCCCTGAAAACGTCAGGATTTGCCACCTGGTAAAATCAAAACAAGTTAGTAATAGATTTACATGAAGCAAAGGTTTTTTTTTCCCTTTCAATTGAAAGGAAAATAAAAAAGGGTAAGCCCCTGCCTCATGCTGTAACCCAGGCAGTGCTTTCTTTAGCTTGTCAACAGTATCCACTCGCATTGCCTTCAAACCTTTACGCCATTCTTCCTGCAGCTCCATAAAAGCAGTGAGCTTGCCTACATTTTGTCTTGGGCAGGAGAAAGAAAGAAAGAGAAACTTTTATTAACGTCTTCAAAAGACCACAAGGGTCTATGAGACAAAAAAGGTGTTACAAAGTATCCAAGTGTTAAACTGACCCTGGTAAAATAGAAAAATTAAAACTTGGAGAAAAGACTACTAGGTACAAATACAAGTAGCATCCTCAGGAATACATCATCAAGAATACAGCTGTGTGCCTGTCTACACCCCTGCAAGGGCTGTCTGTACTGAAGTTCCAGCACCCGCCTCTACTGTACTTGAGGCTGCTGATACTGTACAGGCCGGCTGAACCCTAAAGCCGCCTGGCCATACTGTATCCACAGCAAGAACCTAACCCTAAAACGACTGCTGGCCGAATATTGTGCCATACAAAGGCATGTTTTGCTGATTGGAGGCCGCCATATTCCTATGCTTGCTGCTGGTGGGAGCCGTGCCATGTACCTGCTATTGGTGATTGTCTTCTAGCCGATTTTTACACCCAAAGCATCTGTATGGTATTGCTATGGATCAAAAAGAGGCATACAATTGGTTACCTTCTTCCCTCACTACTGTTTGGAAGACATCTCGGCTGGACAAGCCTTCTACATCATCAGGAGGCCATATCTACATCATACTTACTTCTTGAGGGCCTCAATGATTCTTGGATTGCATGAAAGACTCTTGAAGGCTGCCATCTTTCTTGGCATTCACCCAAGCACTTGTGGAGTGTAGTGTGTCGGGAACGTGGAGCCCATTGGAGACGTGGAGTGTGTTGGATTTTCTGGAGACCTATTGGTTAGCTCCAGCCAGCAGCACTCTTTTGGATTGCCGCCATTTGTGGACTTGACTCACCGGGATGTTGTATCCATTTTGGGATTGGGTATCCATTTTTCAATTGGACATCATACACTTGTCAACTAAAGACATCTACCGTGTATTGTTACTTGGACTTGGATTTGGATTTGGACTTGGATCCAGACTTGGATTTGGTTATTGGATCTGGTACTAGCCCGGTGAGAGATTCTTGTGTGTCATCCTTGTGGTGTGCTCAGCATCAGAGATCTCGTGTCTCGACACCGACTTCAACTTGGGATTCTACATGAGCATATTTGTTTGCTTTGTATTCATAGATGTATTGATCCTGGCCAGCGTGCCCCTTAATAAATTCCTGAAAGGACGTGGGGCATGTTCCCCGCTTAGTGTGGTGTACTGTGCAAAGATCCCCAATCCCTTCTCTCTCTCCCCCCCTCTCTCAATATATCTTTCTCTCTTGGATACGTGGTTGAGTTTGTCACGGCATGCCCCGCTGGGCTAGCACTTACATTTCTCACATATGCCCTTTTGTTCTCTCTGTAATAACAAAATTCAACACAGACCTTTGCATCTTGAGGTTGCCCTGCAAAGTAGGGGATGGGGGAGAACTGGGTGAAGAGGAGAGGATAGAGAAGGGGTAAGGAGCTGCTGGATTTGAAGATGTCTAGAAAAGTGGTGTGTATTACCTGATGCTCCTTTTCTGCTGGGCTATTTGGGATCCCATCAGTCAAAGACAACTTAAGAGCACATAAAATCAGAAGTACAACTGAAGTCAAAGAAAAAGAACCAAGGTAGCTGAAGGCCCTTCAGATCTGGGTGGGCAATTTACCTGATGCATGGTACATAGTTGGAGACGAGGAGGGGTACTTAGGTGAGCAACTACATACAACAGTGCCAATGATTGATTGGAAGCTAGTATTTGCCTCAGTTTCAAGACAGAATAACCATGCAGTAATCATTTATCGTTACAAAAACGATAAGATTGGGGTCCTAAAACAATCAAACAAACTTTAGAAGGATACAAAGATATGGATGGCTAAGGAACTCACCGCAATGCAACTCAAGAAGAAGACTACAGAACTAGCAAACGTTAGAGCGACTCGGACAGAAGGCAAGTGGGAATTCTATCGTGAAGGTAGAACGCTCATTGAGGATTTCCATAAACCCAATCAAAAAACCGAGCCAAAACCCCAAAGAAAAACAATATTAGATGATGTTCAGCGAAGGTGATTGTACTTGATGCTTGACACATTGTAGAATTACTAGTTGTTAAAACAGTGGAGGAGAATGCTAAGAAGGCCTTGACCGAGCAAAAGAAGGTGCTGGACAAGGTTCTAAATCAGCATAAAAAACAACTAGAAGGCCTATGCAAGGAAATCCAAGGCAAAATGACCAAATTACAGAGCTGGAAGCAAAGCTGAGGTGACAAGGGGAGGAAATCCAGACCCTGAAAGCGACCTAGGCAACCCAGGAACCTGCCCGACTTATAGGGCAACTTAGGGCACAGATGGAGACCCTGAACACCACTGTTAAAGACCACGCTATGGAACAAGGAGAACTGAATTCATGTGAGGGCTTGAAGGCGGATATGGAGAAGCTTAAGGCTGCAAATGACAAGCTGAGGGAAGAGCTGCATACTTCTAAAAAAGACTAGGTGGAGGTAGTGAAGAGACACGAACACCCGCAAACCATTATACATGAGACCCTAGAGGAGGAAAAACACAGGAAAGCGCGGTCCCTTCATGTGCCCACACGTGGGAACTTCCCCCATGGCAGATGCTTTGGCACTCTGCCAAATGCTGGGCGTAGACGGGGAACCCACCCCCCACCCCCCTGGCCCTCTTCTTTTCACAGATACATGGAGAGCGGTAAGGACATGACACAAAAACAGCCCCTTATCATTAGTTTCTCAAATGTCATTAGTAGACAGACGACCTTCGATATGCAAGATTCTGTCACGATTGTGACTTAGTTCATTATAAACAGTCTCCTTATGGTTACAGATACTGAAGTGACATGATTACAGAGGACCCCTACACTCAGAAGGTCACGACTATTCGCTCTAGAGACATGCCTCTTCATCAAGAGCCACACTCCTTCGACGACTGGTCACACCCCTTCGCTCTAGGGTTGCAACTCTTCACCCAATGGTTGCAGCTATTCGTCCAAAGGATGTGTCTCTTCGCCTAGAGTCATGACTATTGGTCATTGGGATGTGTCTTTTCATTCGTGTCTCTTGAACTCCTATATAAGGAGCCTGTTGTATCACAATTTCAATCAATCAATCAAACATCTGTATTCAAGTCTACTTTCAGTTTCAGTCTTAAATACACAGATAAGTGGATGAAATACTAAGTAATAACAGTAATCCTCACAGTGGTATCAGAGCAAATTTTTTTTCCCGGGCCTACGGTTGTGAGCCTCTCACCCTCTCCGCTCTAATCCCCTACCCGGCGTTGTATGGAAGCAGAAGAAAGATGGAACCTGCATCTACGAGTATGAGGCAACCTAAACCTTCTTTCTCAATTCACATATAGAAGACAGATGCACAGATGTGTGTGTGGCGTACCCGGTGAGTGTGCAGAGATTTCCTGCTGGTAGCCCTTCGTGTGCCTCTTCATCGGGTTGTGCCCTTTCATGTATGGGTTCGCATCCCTTCACACGACTGGTCATCAAATCAGCCCGGCAGGTACCCCTTCCCCTTGGCAGCGCTCCTTCCCCAAGCGATGGCACCTTTTCGCTATTTCCCAAGGCTGCCCACCTCTTGGCCGCTTAAGCAATAAGCGCTACGTTCTACAATTCAGCCTTCGTGGGTTTAATAAACGGCGCAGCCCTTCGTGGGTTTAATAAAACGACCAGCCGGCCAGCCCATTAATAAATTTGGGCGGCCATTTTTTTATTAACCCACGTACCCTTTTGCTACATCAAAAAAAAAAGGAGCGACTATGGGGCCAGCGCAACGAATTCGTTCGCCGGCCAGCCCATTCGCTTCACTCACACGCCGTTCCAGGAAAGGTGCGCTCCTCTCACACGCTGCCATGCCAGGGACTTCTCTCCACTCTAGCACACATTCCCCTTCTCAACAAGGCGTCCAATGGAACCCAACAGCAATCAGCCCGCGCCTTACATCTCGTACATAGACGAGGTCCCGGAAGCCATATTGCCCGAAAATCCTCGCCCAGCCCCGGAAATAATTATTATACCGGAGACACCCACACCGGAGCCCGCCCCATTACCCGAACCTGTTGCAGAACCTGTTCCGGCTCCAGTTCATGTACCAAGTCCCCTGGACTTTTTATTATATGTCAGTCACCGCCACGCCACTCAGTTCCAGGCGTGGGTGATCTGGCATATTTACTTGACGTGTCCAGCACACCATCTTGCTCATTACGAGTTTATTTTGGGACGGTACCCACATCTTGCATATTTCCTGGACGAGTGCCGTGTGGATGCAGTGAACCGGATCATCTCGCTCCAGCCCTTGGTTCGAGTATACAGCGAGCTCATTGTGCCCGATTACACTCCATTAACCCCTGCAGAGACACCTCCTCTCGACGAGGTGGAAGACTTCGAGCCTTCGGAGTTAGGCTCCGATTTCTTAGCAGAATTGGGAGACGATTCACTGTCACTCTCTCCTCCAGCAGTACCACATATTTCACCAGCTTCTCCGCGCTACTCCCTCTAGCAGATCCAACATGCCATCTATCTCAGAGGAAGAGGGCTAGCAACAAGACGAGCAAATGCAGGCTATTACATTATTATGCGAGCAGATGGAGACACTTCAGCAAACTTTTTCGACAAGTCTCTCTACCATCAGCAGACGACTCGACCAGTTGCAGCGGCCCCATCCAGCGCGCACACCAGCCGTTGATCCACAACCATCTTCTTCAGAGACTTCGGTAGCAGAAAATGAAGATGAACCAGATCCAACTGCCGAGGTAAACAATGCAGAACTCCAACTTCTTTATAAAATATTTAATGCTGTACAAAAAAAGAAACTCGATGTCAAACTGCCTGCCCCTTATAATGGTCGCCGCGACAAGCGCGTGCTTGACCAATGGATATTCAAAATGGAGGTATATCTGACCAATACCGATTTGGTCGAAAGCAAGAAGGTGGCTTTAGCCAATTCACTACTCAAGGATAGAGCACTTCTATGGTGGCAACGACGTGTTGCAGATGGTAAACACACTCCTACTTGGGATAAATTCCGGCGCGCCCTCTGCAAGGCCTTTGAACCTGCCAGTGCGGACTACCATGCCCGGTCTGCTCTCCGCTGCCTGAGGCAAACAGGATCCTCAACCGCGTATATCACAGAGTTCCAATGTTTAACTCTGGAAATTGAGAGCCTCAACCCCGCTGACAAGCTACACAGCTTCATCGATGGGCTTGAACCCAACTTACAGGAAGATGTGCAGAAGTTTAACCCTCTGACCATAGATGCTGCTATTGCCTACGTAGAGCGCCTTGGAGATCTACGACGACAACCCAGGACATCCTTCTTTGGCAATCGGTCCTCGAACAGTGCTCGTTTCTCCCAACACAATCGCAGAGGAAATTTATCTCAACCTGAGTCTCAATATTCCCAATCCTTTGGTCAGCAATCTACTCGACAACAGCCCTTTCGGCCTAGATTTTCAGGTCAGGCAGCAACCTCCCAAACAGGATCCTCTTCCAACAACAACAATCGGAATCGAGGACGCAATTGGCAAGGTCGCCGACCCAACTATCGCCGCAATTTTCGCCGCGATACCTCAGCCGGTCAGCAAGCCTCTACATCAGCACCTTCAACCTCTCAAGCCAACCCTTCAGGTCTTTGCACAATTTGCAATGGACCACACAGGTGGTATGAGTGCCCAAAGCGTAATTCCAACATGGAATGTTTCCCGGAAGGTGAACATGGACATCATCATCCTTCTGCGCCAGAAAAAGGCAAGCAGGTGGTTCATGCAGTGCGAGTTTCTAAAGTTGTCAATGCTTTAATGTTGAATGCCCACAACCATACTTCAGTGCTTGTTAACCTTTCCAATCAAGTTTTGAGCTTATTGGGATTTATTGGCCAGCATCCTATCAATGTTCTTGTTGATAGTGGATGCTCAACTAATTTTGTGGGAACTACTCTCGTCAGCAAGTTACGATTACCTACTCAGCAGAGTGCGGAAGTTTTCCAAGTGGAACTTGCAGATGGTTCTTTCTTGCATTGCAGCAAACGGATTCAACAGTTGCATTTTCAGATTCAGGACTATCAGGATCAGCTAAATTTCTCTATTATGCCTTTGTCACACTGTGACATGATCCTTGGACAGTCTTGGTTATATGAGTATGATCCTTTGATCAGCTTTCGAGATCATTCCATTCGACTTTATCATAATCATCAAGAAATGGAATTACGAGGTCTGTTTAATTCTAAGCCGATTACTGTGGTTTCTGCTATGCAAGTCAAACGCTTAGTGCGTAAACGCGACAGCACTTCTGCCTTAGTTATGTTGCGAGAAGCAGAAGACAATACAGTTGACCAATTGGAATCCTCGCCATCAGATATTTCTTATTTACAGCAGCCCTTCTTTCAACCTTATAAGGATTTATTTCTTGACGAGCTGCCAACGACATTGCCTCCTCGACGTTCTGTAGATCATATGATTGATCTAATTCCTGGACAACCACCGCCAGTTCGAGCTCCTTATCGATTTTCTTATTCAAAATCTCAAGAAATTCAGAGACAATTGGCAGAGTTGTTGGATAAAGGTCATATACGTCCTAGCAAAAGTCCTTTTGGTGCTCCAGTTTTATTGGTCAAGAAGAAGGATGGATCTCTGCGACTTTGCATTGATTATCATGCCCTTAATAAGCAGACAATCAAGAATAAGTTTCCCTTGCCTCGCATCGATGAGCTCTTTGATCAGTTGCTTGGTGCGAAGGTATTTTCGAAGATTGATCTGAAGTCAGGCTATCATCAAATCAGGATTCGAATTGGAGATGAGTATAAGACAGCTTTCAGAACAAAGTATGGACATTATGAATTTTTGGTCATTTCTTTTGGGTTAACCAATGCCCCAGCTACTTTCATGACTTTGATGAATGACGTCTTTGGTCCTTACTTGGATAAGTTTGTCATCGTTTATCTGGATGACATTTTGGTCTTCAGTAAGACTTTAGCAGATCACAAGCAGCATTTGCAGATTGTCTTCGACGTACTCCGTACCAATGTCTTGTACATCAACAAGAAGAAGAGTCAGTTTTTCAAAGATCATGTGGAATATCTTGGACACATCATCTCTGGACATGGTATTGCAGTTGATCCTAAGAAGATAAAGGTCATTGTTGATTGGCCTTTGCCACTTACAATTTCAGATGTGTGATCTTTCTTGGGATTAGCAAATTTTTACCATACCAAGGTTCACAAGTTCTCAGATATGCTGCTCCTTTGACGGCCCTTACAAAGTTAGATAAATTGCAATGGTCACTTGAAGCTGAAAAGTCCTTTAATGATCTTAAGCATGCGTTGACAACTACACCTGTTTTGGCTATTGTGGATCGAACTCAGCCGTTTGACGTCATGACCGATGCTTCGGATAGAGCATCTGGAGGCGTTCTTCTGCAGAATGATCGTGTTATTGCTTTTGATAGTCATAAATTTTCGACTATTCAAATGCGATATCCCGTTTATGACAAGGAATTTTTGGCAATTGTTCATGCTTATAGAACGTGGAAGCATTATCTTCTTGGTGCAGATTCAGTGGTTAAGATAGATCATCAATCTTTGACCTACATCTTTACTCAGCCAGTGATGAATCCTCGTTAAGGACGATGGGTTGAATTTTTGGCGAATTTTCACATGGCGATACTCTATGTTCCTGGATTACAGAATGTGGTAGCAGATGCTTTGAGCCGCATGCCTCGAGCTACGAACTTTGCTATCTCAAATGTGCAGATGGAGATTCCTGCATGTTTTAAGCATGAGTATTTGACAGATAGAGACTTTGGAGATGTCTTTTGAGCTCTCAAATCTCTTCATCCTACTGTTGCAGAAATGAATATGTTTGCCGCATATACAATTGCAGATGATTTACTTTATTACTTAGATCGCATTTGTGTTCCTCACAATGCATCTTTGCGAAAACTCCTTATTCAAGAGCATCATGAAGTACCCTTTGCAGCTCATCTTGGAATTAACAAGATATATCGTCTGTTATCAGCAACATACTTTTGGCCTCAGATGCAACAGGATGTTATTAAGTTTGTTAAAGCTTGTCAAATTATGAAAGCTTCATGACAACTTCCTCAAGGATTGATTCAGCCTTTGCCAGTTCCTCAGGAAAGATGGGAAAGCATAAGCATGGATTTCATCACTACTTTGCCGCGTTCGCAGAAAGACAATGCTCAAATTTTAGTAGTGGTTGATCGGTTTTCCAAAATGGCACATTTTATTCCTTGCAAGAAGACAGTTTCTGCTCCAAATCTTGCAACGTTGTTCGTACAGCATATTTTCAGAATTCATGGATTGCCAAGATCTATTGTTTCTGACAGAGATCCGAAGTTTACTGGACATTTTTGGTCTTCCTTATTCAAATCTCTTGGTACGAATCTCTTGTTCAGTTCTGCCTATCATCCTCAGACAGATGGACAGACAGAACGGGTAAATCAAATTTTGGAAGAAATGCTTAGACATTATATTCAGACAAGATTAGCTTCTTGGGAAGAATATTTGCCTCTTGTGGAGTTTACTTACAACAATTCTCCGCATTCAGTCACTGGAATGACTCCTTTTCAAGCAGCATATGGTCACACTCCGCTTGTGCCTACAAACTTTGTTCTTCAACACAAGGTGGCATTAGCAGATCAGTTGATTCAAGAAATGCAAGATATTCTTGTGCAAGTTCGAGACATTCATGTTCAGCAGAAGTATCAGAAGTATGCGAATAAGCACAAAAGGCATACTGAGTTTCAAGCAGGTGACTTGGTTTTGCTTTATGTTGCACCGCATCGATATAAGACAGTAAAGTCAGTCTTTCCGAAGTTGCGACCGCGTTTCTATGGTCCATTTAAAGTTATAAAGAAGATTTCAGTTGTCAGTTATAAGTTGGATCTTCCACCATCTTGGGGAAAAATTCATCCGACATTTCACACCTCTTGGCTCAAGGAATACATACAAGGAGATTCATCTATTCCGGAGTTATCTTCTTATGTTCCTGAGATTGAAGATGATCACATTATTCTTGTTCCTGAGAAGATTCTTGACGTTCGTCAGAAAGAAACAAGACGGAAGATTACTACAGAATTTCTTGTTAAGTGGATGGACTTGGATGAGTCAGATTCTACTTGGCAGACAGATGAAGAAATGCAACAATATCCTCAACTCCTCCAAGAATTCTTTGGCAGACAACCGACTCTCATTTAATCACATGGGTTTTATTTTAAATGGGAGGGAATGTCACGATTGTGACTTAGTTCATTATAAACAGTCTCCTTATGGTTACAGATACTAAAGTGACATGATTACAGAGGACCCCTACACTCAGAAGGTCACGACTATTCGCTCTAGAGACATGCCTCTTCATCAAGAGCCACACTCCTTCGACGACTGGTCACACCCCTTCGCTCTAGGGTTGCAACTCTTCACCCAATGGTTGCAGCTATTCGTCCAAAGGATGTGTCTCTTCGCCTAGAGTCATGACTATTGGTCATGGGATGTGTCTTTTCATTCGTGTCTCTTGAACTCCTATATAAGGAGCCTGTTGTATCACAATTTCAATCAATCAATCAAACATCTGTGTTCAAGTCTACTTTCAGTTTCAGTCTTAAATACACAGATAAGTGGATGAAATACTAAGTAATAACAGTAATCCTCACAGAATCCCTCAAGGGCACACAAGTTTACATAGGGGATGATCTCACCCTGGCTAAGGTGGCACACCAGCAGGAAGCAATGACGACGGTTCATAAGGCCCGCAAAGCAGGCAAGTGGGAGGTGTACAGAGATGGTCGGATGATGGATCATTATCATTGAGTGTCACCCCAAATAGGGGCATGGGGTCTCTGAGACCAAACACCTAAGGTTAGCAATATAGAATTGCAATGGCACCCTATGGTCCGATCCAAGAGGTTTAAGCGAGACTCACAGGCAAGGATGTCATTTTCTATGCAGCGACTCATCAAAGCCCTAAGAGAGGTTTTTACCACACAGACAGGTTCGAGTGGGAGTCAACTTTCCGAGGCAAGCCCTGCAAAACACTTGTGCCTATGTGCTAGGGTTTTCTAGAGAGAGAAAAAAGAGTGCAGCAGAATCACACATACAACACACACAAGAGTCCTAAACTAATGCACTATATTATGTACAAGAAAGAAGTAATACAACTGAAATTCAAGTACACGATGTGGGTGAGAATGAAGATGTCAAATCACAACCCATTGACCTTCTGTACACTCCTGGCTAGCACTTCACCAACACTAAGAAGGAAAGCAAATGAATATGACGATTTGGCTAACCACATATATATATATGCACTAATGATCCTAGTCGGCCAGTAGTATTGCTATCAGCCACCAGTACCAAAATGCCATGTAACCATCGCCAAGTCATCGTTGCCACACGAGGCAATGCCACATGTCACCTGCACTATTCGACTCTGCTTGTGGACTACTATTTGATGTTTGGACAAGCCTTGCATACTCGAGTTCTCACAAGTGGGGGAAGTCGTCCTGCTCGAGGCTTTAAAAATTAACACCAACACAAGGAGTCACCAGGTTTGATCTAGATGGCCCTATTTGACTATAGGAGCTGGGCATCATTGACACGGGGTTACAGAGATCATCACAGGACCATGAGGAGGTCACAATGTATGGGAGACATTTCCTAGCATTGGGAGATGCACATGGTCTTGATATCTATAATGGGATGTCCCCATTGTTGGGGTATGCATAGGCAGAAGCATAGACAAAGGAAGAGAGAGAGAGAGAGAGAGAGATTGCAAAAAAGATCACCTTGATTGATTAGCAAGAGGCTTACAATGGCGACAACCATTACAATGTGCTTGGAAGGAATGATAACAAGTGATGAGACGAGGTCTTTATAAAGGAGGCCATGAAGCTAGCCGACTGGCATAAAACAACCACAACTAGCAAAACATGAGAAAAATACATGTGCGCCAATAAAAGGTCCACTTCCCACACAATGAGATGCACAAAACTCTAACACCCCCTCTGTAGCTCATAGTGTACAAAAGTCTGAAGAAGATAAGCTGATGAAGATGCAACCATGGACACTCCAGTATTGCGCACTACCGGATACACCTCGGAAAGAGCATTTGCCAACCCGACTCTTTGAAACAAAATGCCACCCTAAACAGCAAAGAAATGTGCTTGGCTCCAAAGTCCCACACCAATGTGCAGTGAACTCCAAGTATATAGAATGATGAACTGTCGGACAAACCACACCCATTATCCCCCAACAGTGGACTGTGAACACATCACGTCCCAAAACCTCAGACAATGAACTTGGAACACATCCAGTCCATAATCTCTGCTACACCAAGCAATAAACCTGAAATGTCTAGTTCATAGCTTCCAAAGCTGACCTTGTCCTACCAGATTTTTCATGCTTGGAACTCTGACTCATGGTTCCCATACACCAAAAAATTGGAGCTGCTAACAGCCCTCTCTCCCGCCCACAAACCTCCTCTGGCTAGAAGCACATGGGGGAAACTATCTGTATAACTAGAGAAGAACACCATCTTGGTCCTCCCAAGCTGGAAGCGCCCTAGGAGCCCTAGATAAGTCACTAGAAGCATCTAAATCACTGTCATGTGTCCTATCTTTGCCCTTGAAGACTTGCCCTTGCCCTTGTCCTTCTTCTTGGACAAGCAGTCTTTAGACAAATGTCCTTTCTTCCCACAAGAGTAGCATTAGCTCCGACATTTCTACTGTACTAAAGCAAGGGCCTAATCCTGATCATTAAGAGACACCTTGAACTTTCCCTGTGAAACGAGGACGGACTCTTCTTCCAAAAGAAGGGAGTTGAGGTCATCAAAATCCAACTTGCTTTCTATGACCTGGCACCACAAAGCCCAAGAAACCACATTATACTCTAGAGGAAGCTTTGTGAGGACAAGTGAAGCCGACTGAGCAGAGGACAAGGCAGCACCCATTGCCAGTAACTGGTCATGGATAACCTTGGCCTTCATTAAAAAAGACTGCATTGAACTACCAGCAAAAAATACCAGACTGTAAAGTTGCCCTTGTAGAGTTGCTACTCTCATCAAGCAATCTCATGCATAGAGATCCTCCAACTTGGACCAAACTTGATTTGCACTGACAAGAGATTGCACGGCCGGTGAGACCTCCTTCATAATGGTATGCACAAGCACCAAGTGCGCCTTCGAATCACGATCCTCCTAGTCTTGTAATTCTGCAAGTAATTCATACTCCTGAACCTCGGTCCAACACCTCGAGTTTTGAGGATGCTCAGGCTTCTTCTGACTACCCTAAACAATCTCCCATATACCTTATGAATAAACCAATCCCGCTTTCAATGAGAAGAGTTCGTTCCATCCAACTTGTCCTCCTTGATCATACAGGGGCAACCCATATCCATAGCAAAAACTGCAAATCTCAGCACTCCAAGACTTCTCTCAAGCACTTTCCAATGGAGCAAGGCATTGGGATCAATCAGTCCCCTCTCAGAAATCTGAGATACAGAGGGCTGGACTGCAGCAAACAGAACCCGCAAATCTCACCGGAATCACCCACGACGTATGCACAAGCGGAAGCATAGACAAAGGAAGAGAAAGAGAGAGCGATCGGCAAACAAGATCACCTTGATTGATTAGCAAGAGGCTTACAATGGCAACAGCCAGCAGATGGGCATTACAATGTGCTTGGAAGGAATGATAACCAGTGATGAGAGGAGGAGGCCATGAAACTGGCCGACTAGCATAAAACAACCACGACTAGCAAAACATGAGAAAATACATGTGCGCCAATAAAAGGTCCAATTCCCACACAATGAGATGCACAAAATTCTAACACCCATGGCCCTCCTCCGACGCTCTCACATGATTCATTTACTCAGGAGGTGCCAGCATCGTGGACTACTTGATGGGATCTCCGACTTTGGGATGCCTTCTCCTCGACTTCTCCATCCCGCCACCCCTCTTTGAATCCGACCATGCCTACCTCTCTTTCACTCTCACCTACACACAACCCTTCCCCCCGCCACCATCCCTATCCCACATTACACCTAGGTCCATTCTGATCACGAGCTTGACCTTGTTTACTCTTACAACATCTATCGCTACCTCCAAGATGTGAATCCTTCTGTCGCCCTATCTGCCCTCACATCACAACTCACCAACATTCTCCACACATCGGCCACCACGTCTTTCATCTGCACGTGGTGGCCTATCACCAAGCCACCATGCAGTTCAATGCCCCAAAACTGTTGATATGATGACGAATGCCAAACCACACGCTCCTGTCTTAAGCATGAGGTACGCATTGGGAAAATTATGAAGCGCCAAGGCAACAGATTTCTTAGCACCACATCCAACGCAAGAAGTTCTACGCTCAGAAAGAGGATGCATTATACCAACTCTTCTTAGGGCCGACTGCAAAAAGAGGCTTGGAGGAAACTCTAAGAACATCACCCCCCCACACCTATCACCGCACTCCTATGCACGCTCCCTCTATCATATCCCCCATCAGCCACCTCTCCCCCCACCTCCACATCCCCGCCCAACCACCTCCACCTTCTCCACAAAGGGTATGGTCCTTAAGGCCATTTGTAAACTACGTAATGGGTAGGCCCAGGATCACGAGGGACTCATTGTTAAGTAAATCTCACATGCAAATGATACCCTAGTGCCCCTACTAGCCTACATGCTCAATAGGTGTCACAAAATTCCTCACAGCTTCTGTTTTTCTACTGTTCATGTGTGGCATGTGGAGCCTGACATGACATACATGTATGGCTAGTGTAGCCTGACATGGTGTGTTTGTGTGGCATATGGAGCCTGACATGACAGTAGGTGTAGCTTGACATGATAGTACATGTGTGGCTTGTGGGGCCTGACATGGTGTACATGTATGGCTCATGGAGCCTGCCATGATGTAAGTTCCTGGGACTAGCTATCCTGGAGATCTTTTGTATTTATGTTCTAGGAAGGTTCCGAAAGTATCATGAGCCTGACATTTTATCGGATACAAATCAATAGATGGGTGTTTCTTTTAGTCTAGCTGCACTCACGTGTATGCATGACTTTGATTTTATCTTTGGATGACTTGTATTGTTTGCCTGGACAATGCTTGAGATTTCTGCCTGTGTTGTCCATGGGGCTGGGGATGCCTGGGCACCCTTGGACGTGTATGTGCACACCTGTTTGGGACCGACAAGTGGTCTACATGTGTTTTGCAAGTGGTAAGTATCCCCAAAACCCAATTTACAGCTTTATGAGTTCACATGCTAATAATTATTGGTGCAAGTTCACACTCACTTATAAGTGACCGGACAACTTATAAGTGAGTACACATTGGGCAAGACTTATTTAATACACGTGGCGGCCAAAAGTCAGGCCCTGGATAGTATTTGGGCCAATTTCTAGTAGGCGCCCCTTCTGGACCAGAAAAGCATACGTGTGGGCTATTTCCAGCAGGGAAGCCCTATTATGAGAGTAGGAACTCCAGTTCTCGAGTAGGCGCCTGCTTTTTGGTGGCTGAGGGCTGGTCGACCTGTTTGGGGGCAGATTTGGTGGATTCTCTCGCTTGAAATCTCATCCAAGTGGAAGACAGTGGCTGTCCAATCATCATGCAAGCTTTTGTTAATGTTAGCAAGCTGTAAACAGCCACAACAGAGGCTGGTCGACTGTTCTGGAACTGTTCGGGCGTGTTCTCTCGCGTAAAAACTTATCCAAGGAAAACACACAGAGGCTGGTCAACTGTTATTCAAGCTGCTGTAGTATTTGGCGGGCTGATAACAGCCATATACAGAGGCTGGTCAACTGTCCGGGAGGCCAGGAGGTTGGTCTTTTTTGAGGTACAAGCTGGTATCTACTGATTGGTGGCCTTCTGGAGCATAGACTACTGTTGTATGACCTGTTTTAGGGTTTTTGAGGGCTGGTGGACTGTTGTAACAGCCCTAAAAGGCTAGTCGACCTACTCTGTGAACCTAACAGGTGAAAGAGAATGAAGAAGAGCTGTCCCAGGCTGATGTGGGAGTGCTATGCGTTGTCCATGGTTGTTCTGCATGTGCTTTATGCCGGGAATGCTCTTGGTTTCTGAGGAGTGTCCAACTCAGAGCTTGTGAATTGTTTTGATCTGTTTTCATATTGTATTGGAAGAAACAGGTGCAGCCAGTGGTGAACCCTAGGCACCCACAAAGTTGTATTGGAAGCAGACTCCTTTTTGGTAATCTAACCATAAAGAGAAGGGGGGGGGGTCAGCCCATCTTCTGACCCCTAGTGTGGTGTACTGTGCAGTGTTGTTATCATCTTTATATCTGGCATGCTTATGTGTTTATTCAGATTTCATGATTGTTTAGATTTTCCGTGTTTAGTTGCCCTTCCGTTAACAATAGGGCCCTTTGTGAAGGATTTCCACCCTCTTGGTCCACGAACATCTCGCATGCTGATGATACCCTAGCACCACCCCTACTAGCCTACATGCTCAATAGAACCCTTTGTGAAGGATTTCCACCCTCTTAGTCCACTAACACCATCACCCCCATCCTCAAAGCCAAAGATCCACTTGATCCTAATAACTACAAGACGATCATGATTGGCCACACATGGCCAACCTTTATGGATCGGTGCTGAAGGCCGAGCTCAGTTCATTTGCAAAGAGACAGAGATACAAAGCCTCGAGAAAGGCAAGCTTTCGGAGGAGCTACTCTACCCTTGATCACATATTCACCCTCCGTGCCGTCATCCAAGGGGGCAGAGCACGACATCAGAGGATTTACTGCTACTTTGTGGATTCCTGCAAAGCTCTTAATATTGTACCCCAAGCCCACGTCCACTGTCTACAAGAGATAGGAATCCCATCTGACATGGTTTGTAGCATCATCGCCCTCTATCACCAAACGAGTGAGAGCCCCAAGAGGTATGTCGCAGCAGGAGATTTCGAGCACTTTTGAGGTGAAACAGGGCTGCCTCTATCACCCACTCTTTTTGGCCAATATCTTGAGCTTTATTGAAAGATTAGGCGGGGCTGGTTCCACACTGGCACGCATACTGACCCCCCTACTACTCTATGCAATGACATCGTCCTGCTTTCATATTCAGCCAAGGGGCTTCAGAGACATTGGATGCCTTACAAGATTTTTGCACTCAACGAGACCTAAGTGTTAACCTTGGTAAAACCAAGGTAATGGTCTTCAATACCTCCCGCCTCTTCACATCCAGATTGCGCTTCACATATAGAGGGGAACTATGGAGATTGTCTCATCCTATGTCTACCTTGGTGCAATAGCCCACGCTTCACCATGGTTCTCGCAGCACATGCCAAAGTGACGTGGGAATATGTGGCCTAGAGCTTCCTTGAGCGGCAATTCTTCTAGGCACATTTCCAGTAGCCCAAGACAAAGACTTTTTGACACCCTCGTCACATTAGCCTTGATGTTTGGAGCAGCTTTTTGGGGGCCAGATTTATCTGATGAGGATTGGCAAGTTGAGAGGCTGCAGGTCATGTTGTTCTCCAGTATGATCCACAACAAACCATCGGTCCCACACGAGATTATCCAAGCAGAGTTTGTTGTTGCAGCCCCCATGGTAGTGAATGCACTCTTCCAGGCAATCACATACCTCCATCACAACAATGAGGTGGAAGAGGATATGCTGAATATGCCACACAGGTTGAGACAAAGGAGCATTACATATATCGTTGCCTCGTATACTTTGAGATCCATGGGAGGTTTCATTGTATGTTCCATGAGGCGTTTTGCCCACTTTATAGGATCATTGACTTCCAAGACGAGTGTTGCCTGGGCTCTTCCTGTTCGAGCTCCGCAGGCACATTGTTTGTTCATGACAAGACACCATGACAATTGCTAAATTGGGAAAAACCAGGTTTCAGTGGCTAACTTATTGGCAAAGACGAAGCTTCCGCTCCCCCCCCTCCTCACGCTGCAGCTTGCACGCTCACCCCCTTCCCCGCCTCCTATCTGCCCTCGCATCTCCCCCGCCTCTGCTCTTTAGCGCCCCCTGCCTCTGTTCATTGCCGCCTGTGCTCATTCGCCCCCCCCCCCCCCCCCCCCCCCCCCCCCTGTGCTCATTCGCGCCCCCCCCCCCCCCCCCCCACGCCTGTGCTCTTTTGCGCCCCCCCCCTGTCTCTGCTTGTTCGCGCCAGCCCCCCCTCCACGGCTCTTTCCTTTTTTGCGCCAGCCCCCCCCTGCTCCGTCTCTCTTCCGCCCCCCCTGCCCTTGCCGCCTTTGTTTGTAATCCCCTCCCCTCATTTTCTTTCCGCCCCCCTTTTTTCTCCCCCTCCTCCGTCGTCTTCGGCCCTTTCCCCCTCCACCCCTCCCCGCTCCGCCGTTTGTGCAGCTCGGTTCCTGCAGGGCTTTCTGTTTACGCTTCGCCTTCGACAAAGCTTCAGACACTGATGAAGGCTCCTCCCGCCCCACCTCAAAGGGACTCTTCCGCAGCCCCCTCGCCCGCCCCTGAGGATACCCCCATCAGGCTTTCTCTTTCGTGAGAAGAGGAAGCGAGCCTCGCCCCAGAGGTGGAACGCCTCCAGGCACATTCCACCATCTGCCGTATAGTCGGCACTCACCCCAGCAGAGGGGAGATCCGGGATCTTCTCCAGGCCCGCCTTCTCACAGATGTGGGCAAGATCCTGGACGTTCAGCTACTGGGCCACGGACACTACCAGATCGAGTTCGAGACAGCCCAGAGCGTGGCCCAGGTCCTAGCCATGAGTCCCCTGGACATCAGGGTTGCTCGGGCCTTCTTTGGACCTTGGCAGCATGGCTTTGACCCAGCAGCGGCCAAGCAGGGAGAGTGCCTTTTTCATGTCACAGTTTGCTTCCCTGGACTCCGCCGCGAGTACCTTCCGCTCCTTTCTAGGATAGGGGCATTGGTGGGCTCGGTGCTTGAGACTGGCCCCACAGCAGCTTCAGTGGTGGCTAGAGCAGCTGGCCTGCCTTCGGTCAGGGTTTTGGTTCCTGACATCTCCTCCCTTTCGAAGGTCATTCAGCTACCTAGGATAGGGGGGGGATGGATTGATCAGAGAGTGGAGTTCTCGGGGCTCCCGAACCAGTGCTTTATATGCAGGCAGGTCGGCCACCTGGCCAAGGCCTGCCCTCGCAGGAGACCCCGACCTTCACCACAGCAGCAGGCCCGCGATGGCCTGCCCACAGATGCGGCTTGGCAGGCAGCCTCCGGGACACCTGCTCAGCCCACGGAGACCTCGGATTGGCAGCCTGGACAGCGGTGCTGTAGAGGGAGACAGCCCCACAGCAGCAAGCCCAGAGGCCGATGCAGCAGCAGTCACAGTCTCAGCATCACTGGGTTCCAGTGAGGAACAGCTTTGCTCCCCTGAGACCCCAGCGCAGACTGAGGATCTGGAGATGCCAGCACCCCCTCCTTCGCCCCCACCCCCCCTCCCGTCTCGCTTCCGCCTTCGCATCCTCCCGTTCCCACTCCCGTTTTGTCAGCGGCTCCTTCCCCACCCCCTTCTCCCCCCCTCCCCCCTCCCCCCTCCCCCTCCGCTCGCCTCAGCTCCTCGGGAGGCCCTGGCAGTACCCTGGCACTCACCTGTGTGCGGCGGGCACTGAGCACCGACCTTGCTCGAGCTCCATAGAGGAGACCTACCATGCCGATTCGGGCTTCACGGAGATCCTCTATCCGCAGTCGGCTGAGTAGGCTCGACGCTAGACAGCGCTCGGAGGCTTTTGACTACTCCTTCACACGGCTTTTTGGAGCGGAGGGCCCCCATGAGCCAGCACCCATCAGAGTGCATGTGGTGATACCTCCAGCCCGAGGGGAGGAGGCACTTCATTCAGCGGCGGTGGCCTTCTCCTTCCCTCTTTGTGACACTAGTGACCGGGAGTGGACTCTGGATATCGCTCTTAGCATGCTGAAGACTCAGGCAGTTGAGTTTTCTCACCATGTGAGCGATCTGGAGGTGACAGACGTGATAGGCCGACTCTGGGAGCTGGCTCACTTCTTTGATTCCGGGAGTGCGGATGCCTCTGGGGTTCGCCACTTAGTGGCTCGCATAGTGGCAGACCTAGCACGGGACCCTGGATATGTATGTATACACGAGGTTGCTCTCTCCAGGAGGCCTACACTTGACAGGCCAACAAAGACCGAAGGGATGTGAAGTTCTCGGAAGGAGATAGGGTTTATCTTTGAATCATGAAGCAAAGACTGAAACAGGTGGGCAAGCAATGCCCAAAGTTATCGTTTAGGAACTTCGGACCTTTTCCCATCCAGAGAAAGCCTGATGAGCTTTCAATGAAGTTGAAGCTACCTCCAAGCTGGACTATGAACAATGTGTTCCATGTCAGTTGGCTAAAACCATATCGTTTAGGAACTTCGGACCTTTTCCCATCCAGAGAAAGCCTGATGAGCTTTCAATGAAGTTGAAGCTACCTCCAAGCTAGACTATGAACAATGTGTTCCATGTCAGTTGGCTTCAAGCATGGCTCAGGCCGAAGACAAAGACAGTTTCTCAAGAAGTTTCATGACCGACCGACCCACGAAGCAGCATGACTTGACAAAGAGTTCCTTGAAGGCTATCCAACTTTATTGACACGGACTATTTGGAGGCTATGCAGCTTCCGTCAAGTTAAGCAGAAGGGGATGTCATGTGTGCATCCCGCACTTGGATGCCACGTAGACATATCTGAACAAGAAGATGCAGGACCTGGACCCATGTGAGCCTAGTCCGGTATAAGTTAGCCAGGGTTCCACAGTCCACTCTACGCGTCCAAGGTCAGGTGTGCATTGTCCTACACATGAAGCAATGCCAAGACTGTGTCTTCTTCTCCCTCTCTCTCTCTTTATTTTCTACGCATCTTCTTCAATATTGTGCGTTATATTCGTCGTGAATGATTGTTGAATTCTGAGCATTGAAGTTACCGATTCGTCCACGAAGCTTCTGCATGTTACAACTTGAGTGGGATCTAGAGGAGTGGATATGGCATGACCCCTTTGAAAGAGAGGAGGCTCCTAGCACCCCTTTCTTTTCATACACCGCATTTCTGGGCCGGAGGATTCAGATGCCCTAGATCGAGGACATTCCAGCAAAGCAGCAACAAGGCAATGGCAGTCTCAGGGACTCCCTCAGTTTCTCTCATATTTCTGGAAGAGGTCATGGGACAATTTTCAGCCACAAAAGATCACTCTCTTTCTATGGCAATTGATGCATCAAAGCCTAGCGGTTGGCACTTGGCTGGCCATCAAAGGTAAGCTAGCATTTGTTCGAGGTGTGGCCATCTTCAGGAGTCCCAACGACATTGCCTCTCGGATTGCCCGAAGGCCCAATAAGTCTGGCAGAGGATTCTCCGCATTTTCACTATAGAAACCCCCCCCCCCAAAAAAAAATAAAAAATAAAAAAGACAGCACAATTACTTGGGGCATAATTGCTTGGGCCACTAACGCTAAGGCCGCCATGGCATGAGGAGGATGGAGGGGACCTTGCCTTCCAGGTCTCTCATCACATCTCCATAGTCCCAATTCCAACTCCCGCTTCTAATCATTGGACTCCTGGTTCCTACCAGAGATGGGAAATTTGCAGGATAATTGCTGCATATTTGAAGAGCTCGCTCTAGCAAGACCATCAAGGGCACCCTCACCCCGCCAACAAAGTCCATACGGAGCATCTAGCTCAATATCATTCATACCCACTGTGGACATTTGGGGAAGCTTCAGGGTAGCTCCAATCACAAGCGCCGCGAGACCTTCCTGCAAATGTGGCGTCATGATCCTTTTCTCACTGACAGTGGTGGTGAGCCCACTTTGCATTATAGACCACCTGTGTGGTTGGTTCCCTCCCCCCACCTCATTGTATGAGGTAGCCTTCTCCTCCCAAGGTGGCCATCTGGGGGAGGAGAGCCCCCTCCCCCCCACCCCCACCCTCCCTTTTTTTCAGTTTTCTTGATTCTCTCCGCCCTCCACAGAGCTGAGTTTGTACTTAGCCAACATAGTTGTTTTGATTTGTAACTAATAGAAGGATCTCTTCCTCCAGAAAAAAATTAATAATAATCATAATAAATCGTAACCCTTGGCCCCCCAACATTCGATGGATCTTCACCAAAGCCCCCTCTTCGCAAGCTCACCAGCCTTTCAAGAACAAATTCGAAGCCATGGTTTTCCAAGCTTAAGCCACACTTACACCGGCACTCTACCAATCCCCCCCATTGTGGACAAAGAACACTTGCAGCAACCTTTAATTTGAAATCCCCTATGATTCATCCCCTATGATTCATCCCCTTTAATTTGAAATCCCCATTGTGGACAAAGAACACTTGCAGCAACCTTTAATTTGAAATCCCCTATGATTCATCCCCTTGATTCCCGCCCCCACATCCCTTAGGACCACCTTAGAACACAATCCCTTGACTCCTGATGGCCACACCCACCCACCCCCCCCCCAAAAAAAAAAAAACACCACCACCACACACACACACACACAAGCAAACTGCCTTGCCAGGACTTCCTTTTTTTTTGGTTTTAAGAGGGTTTTGTAGGGGGAGGTGTGGGCCATCCCCCTAGAGTGGTAAGACCCCGATTGACTCCCCCCATCCCTAGTATGGGTAGCAATATTTTCTCACCGTGACATCCCCGTCTTGATCCAAGAGGACCTCCCCCCCATTAGCTTTCAAGATCCGCTATTGAAACCATCTGCAACCCATGGGCGGGGTACCCTGTCCAAGGAAAATTGCAGTCCCCCCCCCCCCCCCCCCAAAAAAAAAGCAGCTTCAAGTGGCAGGCTTCTACAGGCATGGCGTGGCACATCAACCCCTCTCCTTTTGAGCCATGCATAATCCATCCTGGCATCTCTGGCCTTGGCAGAAGCACCCTCAATGGCACTGGACCCAGGAGAGTGGCATTGGAGAGCTCTCCCAACAGCCAACTTCACTTTCTTCTCCTCCTTTGCCTGATTGGAAAGGAAGCTGATTGAGATAACCAGCTGCTCATTATCCAGCTTGGCATCTCTGGCCTTGGGAGAACCGCCCCCTGGTTCAGTTGCAATGGGACTCAAGAGAGTGGCATTGGAGAGATCTTACGATCCCCCCCCCCAACACCCAACTACACTTCTTCTCCTCCTTTGCCCTTTTGGGAAGGAAGATTTGGCTTCACTTGATTGAGGGCACACCAGCCACCAATTATGCACCTGTTCACGATGGACAGGACGGCAGCTCATTTTGTTAATTAGGGCACCATTGCATGGGCCATGGAGGTAGTGCCGGCACTCCTCTTTGAGGTGAATGGTGAGAGTCACGCCCTCACACTCACAGATCTTTGAGGAGAACGGTGAGTGTGAGAGTCACACCCTCACACTCACACATCTCCTGATCATGACTATCACCAATGCTGAGGTTCTAGCGATCCTGGTTGTCCCTTGAGGTGAAACTATAGAGGGTATGGTCACCACTTTCTTCATCTGGATAGACATCATCCATACTCTCCAAGAATGCTGAGAGCTCATGCGGACGACTCTTAAGATTATGCTACAGTGGCGTGCAACCTCCTTACACATATGGAGCCCAGACCCCTTCTCACATGGTACGATGGCAGTCTTTTCTAGCATTACAAGCCTCAATGTGGCTTTTCCCCCTCCCCCGAGGATGTAGTCCCCCTCCCTGAGGGGCCAGCCATGGAGGGAGCATCGCCCCCCGTCCCCCTTACTTTTTCTAGCATTTCTACCTCCTCGGAGGGTTGTAATCTCCTTCAGGACAATAGTTTTTCTTTGTATTCATTGAAGGATCTTTTATTAGGAAAAAAAGGACCTAAATAGCGTCATTTGAAATGCATCTTCCAAAAAGAATAGCTAGTGAATATAAGTTCAGCATGTGTCATCACACCGAACATTATCCAACCCATGAGTGAAGAAAAAGTACAACCTGTATGTGCATTCCTTGGTGTATGGCATCGAATTAAAGATAAGACAAGTCATTAGATGAGGTAGAAACACATAGGAGTAAGCATGGCAATAATCAATTAGATGTCAAAATTCAAGGATTAGTTTCATCACTCACCAAACTGAAGTAGCCTTGTCGTGCCGCTTGCAATTTCCTAATATAAGCATACTAATAATGAGTTAAAACTATCAATACATTCAAAAGCTCTGTATGCCGCTATTGCCAAATAGCTTAGTTTAAGTGATTGATATCATGATTGTTACCATGCAAGCAAGAGAACTCGTATGTCTGTGGGCTCGACTGCAAGGTCACGACAAAGTTGCTCGATACCTTCTGGCCTGCTCAAAAAGAAAGCAATGTTACATACATACAAACATTGTAACATACCTGCAGGCCAGGCAGCCTTCCTCTGGGATCGGCTGCCCCACTGACAGCAGACACCTGGGCGCATCATGTGTGAAAAAGTGCCAAAGAGCAAAGAGTGGGCATCAGGCAGGCAGAGAAGAGCCACAATAACATGGGTGGATCAAATATACACAGGGCAGCCAGGTCTGGACCAGCCAGCAGCCAGACGCCCACATGTGAAAAGGTGGGCCCTTTATAAGCTATTTTGGAGGGTTTTAGCTGGCCAGCCAACCCACAACCTGCACGAAGCACTGCATATAGCAGCTTATCAGCCCCGGGGATGTGCAGAATTGACGGGTATAGGCCCCTCCCCTCTCCTATTCATTCACCAATCAGTCTGCTTCCTTCTTCAGGAGATCAAGCAGACCAGTAAAGCTCTTAAGGCGTTTAGACGAATGAGAACAGCCAGTGTTTGAGGAAAGCAGGGACTTCTTCTATTGGTTATGTTTGAGGATTAGTTTACATTTGTTGTGAAGACAATCCTTTGTAATTGACTCCTTTAATAATAGAGAATTAGACATAGGTTTGCTGGAGTGCTTGCATTTTGTGTGTTTCAGTCTTCTGTTGTGTGTTCTTCTCTGTTAAATGCTTGCAACTGGCCAGTAGTCTTACATGCATGCATGCAAGCACGGACACACACATATATAGCTAGCCACTTAATCCCTTAAATCCATTGAAGGTTTTGGAAATTGAGGCTCGCATAAAAGCGGAAGGTCAGCCACAGGACAGCATGGACTCACCCTATCATTAGGTCTTCATTCTTGTCGGCGTATTGGCCAAAGAGAAGATCGATCCGCTCGAGCTCCTTTGCTGCGGCTTTCGTTCCAGCTACACACACAGATACCCCATATTGCTTAGAGTGAACAGCTATGCAACAGCAATGGCTTGCCAAGCCTAATCACCCTGCTTTTGCAGATCTAGTTATCCCTCAAAATACCATCTGATACTAAAAAAACTAAACGTTTAAGCCTTCCTTAGAGCAAAACATGTTGTTTACGTAAGAAAAAACATTTCATGTGTGCAGTTCTTAAATACTGTGGATGTTCTGTTTACAGAAACCATGCCTGTTTTTTGAAACTACACATCATCCA